>NC_043704.1:154437086-154442439 GCF_006229205.1 Suricata suricatta
GTCTGTCTTGTCTGTCTTCTTTTCTAGAGATATTGCGCCAACACCAACCCCCTACTCAGGACCTTTCGACTGGGGTGTGTGGGCTGGTCCCCCGCAGGAGGGACCTTCCCCCGAGGCCTGTCCCCAAAGGCAGGGACTGGATCTGGAGGACATTCTGGAGTCTCTCCAGGAGGCCGTGTGGACAGTGGGCAGAACAAGAGCTTTGGGGTTAGAAGACATGGGCGCATCCCCCCCACAGGCAGGGGCTACAGGCACTGGTAGGGCTGGCACGGCGACCCCACCTCTCACATTGCGAGCAGGATGTAGGAGGAGGTCCCTCTGGCCGTCAGTCTTGCCTGCTCCCTCAGCTGGGCAACTCGGACAGCTGTCTACTCTGCAGGCAAGTCAGTGGACTCTAAGTAGCGGAGATTACCCTCCATAGCATGGGTGGGCCTCATCCAATCAGTTGAAGGACTTAAGAACAAAAGCTGAGGTTCTGGAAGAAGAAGCTTTTCTGCCCGGAGATTGTGGCTCCTGACTGAGCCTCCAGCCCCCGGCCAGCCCCCACCGGCACACAAGCCCGTTCCTTGAAAGAAATCCTGCTTTGTGGACATGTGTGCCTCGAGCTCAGTTTCTCTGTCTTTGTAGCTTGCCCATATCTCTCGGTTCTGTCACTCGTGAGAACTCTGACTCATCGTCTGAAAACTACAGAAGTCAAAGCACCACGTGAGAGTCACGCGTGGCTGTTACCACATTTCATGCCTGTTTGTGAGTTTTCTTCGCATGGTAGCATTTGGACGACTCTGGGCCAGCTTCTGCCCAAACATGCCCCAGACGTGCCCCGGGCAGCAGGGCTACAGCCTCCTTGGCAGCCTCAACCACCGCCGTGTCTGCTGCAGGTTGTCTGGGCTTCTCTGCTCCGGGGTCCCGGCCACAAGAGCAGGTGTTTTCTGGAACACACTGTCCTCAGTCAGAAGAACCTCAGACACTTGTCATGGGTGTGGGGGCTGGAAACCCCTCATCAGGTACCAGCAGGCGTGGTGTCTGGCAGGGGTCCCGCTTCCTGGCTCACAAATGGCGTCTTCTCTCTGTGCCTTCACGTGCTGGAAGGGGTGAGGCTGCTTGCACTTCATACGGGCACTGACCCCATTCGCGGGGCTCCACCCCGATGACCTCATCTGCCCCAAAGCCCCAGCTCCCAACACCACCACACGTAAACTTAAGATTTCCACACGTGAATTCTGGGGACACAAACGTTCAGTCAGTCGCACCCTCTCCTTCCCTCCTTCACCCACACTGACGACACTGCCTCTCGGGGCCCACCGTGGGCGCAGGGTTCAGGCCACCAGCCGGGTCCCTGTGAGGGAGGAGGGCGGGACCGTGTGGGTCCCCGGAGCCCAGAGTGAGGTCAGCCCGCGGGCGTGAGGTGGAGTTCGAGGTGTGAGCACAGGCGAGGGGACATGCGGACAGGTGTGTGTCGAGCTAAAGCCCAGGGGAAGGGGCTTCCAGGGGGCTGGCAAGCAGGAGGAGACTGACCTCAGGGTTCACACAGGAGCCGTCTGCAGGACCCTAGGGGGCTGGCGGGGGTGATGGGGAGGCATGTAGTTGTGTGTGAGTCACTGGGGACACGTTGGGAGTGAGGGGGTCCCACGTGGTCTGAAATTATTGGAAGGTCACAGGTGGCGGCCTGGGGCCTGGTGGGTTTTCCTGCCCTGAGGGCCGAGGTATGGGTGTGCCCCGGGGTTCAGGGAGGGGCATGGGCTCAGCCTGTTGCCGAAGACCCCGGCGTTCCTGTGGGAGGGTGGGCAGGATGCTTGGAGGCCCCAGGGTCCCTGAGGGTCAGGGCGTTCTCCCCACAGCCACCCTGTCTTTGGTGCACCCCCACTGGTGAGGCAGCCCCTGCCCTGCATCAGATTCTCTCCCACCCACGGGGAGGCGGGATGGCACCTCCTGAGCAGCCCCGAGGCACCGTGGCCACCTTGGCCTGGACTCTGCCCGGCCTGTGTTGCCCCCACTCCCCCTGCATCCCCAGAAGACTGCAGCCCCTCGTGCTGGCCTCCCTGCTCCAGAGCCCTCTGGTCCTGCCTCTGCCCTCCAGGTGCGCACGTCTCCTGCCACCTGGACCTCTCCAAGACCAGAGACTCCCAGTCACTGCAGGGACAGACCCCAGACTCCGTTACTGCCGGCCATTGAGCCCACGTCCACCCGACACCAGCGGATCACCAGTCCCCACCTGGTGTTCTCCCTGCAGAACTTGGTCTTTTCTGCCTCCCCACCTCCGGGTGGTGGCATGCACATTGGGCCTCACCCGGTCCTGCCTTCACTGGTGCTCCCACCTGGTCCTCATCCCTGGGCCCAACTCACATGCTCTGGACTGAAATGTGCTCCCCAAATTCCACTCTTGAAGTCCCGACCCCCAGGACCCCAGAATGCGACAGTATTGGGAGATAGGGTCTTTCAAGAGGTAATAAGTTAAAGTGAGGTCACTAGGGTGAGTCCTAATCCAGTGTCACTTGTCCTCAGTGTAGACTCCTGTCCTTGTAAAAGGAGGTCAGGTCATGTGAGGACATGGTGTCCACACGCTCAGCAGCCACTGCCCTGTGACGCCATGGTCTCCCTGCTAGCTTCCAGAATCATGGACGCATAGTGCACCTTGTCCCTCCTCAGGACTGCGGCGCTTTGTCAGCGGCCCGTGCTGACTAGTGCACACCCCACACGCACATCTTGCCCTGTCCATGTCCGGAGCTCACCCTGTGCCCCACAAGCCCCCATGTGACCCCTCGCACCTGCACCGCACCTCAGCCGGCGGGAGCCACAGGGGCTGGGGTCCTGCTCCGATGGCATGGCCAGGCTGTGGATTTCACGAGGCGCATCAACAGAGGACGACTCCCCAGCCACTCATGGAGCTTTCAAGGCTGCTTTATTGTCATTAAAAAAACCCAAAACGCTAAGGGAAATTAACAAGCTCCAGAAATTTTAGAAGAATCAAACAAGCTACCCAAGCTATAGCAGTGGCCTTCCTTCGTGGGAGCTGGGCGCTCTCTCCCTGGGGGCGGGGCTCTGCTTCTCCTCCCTGCATGGCCGTCTCTTCCCATGCGGGGGCCCCGAGTGGCTGTCACTCAGAGATGGGGCAGACAGCCAGTCCTGGAGGCCCACCCGGCCCCCAGCTCCAGGGCCTGCCACCCTGGCCTCCTGGCACCTTCCACCTCTGTCCACCGAGGCTGTGTCCCACTGGCCCGGGGACCAGGACACCAGCCCATTCTCCAGGAGGCCTCTCTGGCTGGATGTCATTCTGTACCCTGTATCCACGGGGTTCTTCAGCGGCCACAGGCCAGGCCATTCTCTGCGTGGTCTTCTCTGGCGGAGGTCTGACTGACCATTAGTGGCACACATGAAGCCCCTTCAGGATCTGGGCGTGGCTGCTCTGGGGCCCTGCATCCTGGAGCCTGGCCTGAATGGGGTTCACACAGAGGCTGGTCCCCAGCAGACAGACACTGGGATCGCCAGCCGTCCGCCTCCTCCAAGATGAGCATGTGTGCTGACCATGCGCATGGCCCCAGTGCCTGAGTCCATGCGGCCCCAGCGGTACCCTGGCAGCCTCTGTGGAGGGGCCCACAGGCGTCCACCAGCTCAGGTTGGGGCACGACCTGCCGTCCGCTCAGCTCTCCAAACAGGGGGTCAGGGGCACGATGTAGCTCACGGTGGCCGCGAGGTCGGAGGGCGAAGGTGCAGGCCCGGGGCAGCCGCGAGGTTCGAGGCTGGCGAGGGCCGAGGGCGGAAGAGCAGGCCTGGCAGCAGGCTGATGCACGGGATCCTGACCGGGGTCTGGGGCAGCGCTGGACGCCCGCCCAGGGGGCTGGCCCTAGGCGCCCTGCCCGATCATGTTCCTGTAGTCGGGGACGATCGTGCGCTTCAGCTCCACCACCGAAGAGAAGATCCACTTCACCTGCAGCAGGAGCACAGGCTGTGAGCGTGGGGGGGGCCCCGAGACAGCCCCCCACCAGCGCCCCCACCCTGGGACCACGTGAGTGTGCGGGGCCTTATGGGGATGTCCTGGGGACAGGGAGGGGACAGAGGCGACAGCGAGAGGACAGGGAGGTGATAGTGAGGGCACAGGGAGGGGACAGGGAGGGGACAGGGAGGGGACGGGGAGGGGACAGGGAAGGGATAGGGAGGGAAGAGGGAAGAGACAGAGGAGACAGAAAGGGGTCAGAGAGGAGAGCATGGGGGTCACTGTGGGGTCACTGTGAGGTTAGCATGGGGACAGTGTGGGTACAGTGGATCCACAGTGCGTGGACAGAGTGGGGACAGCTTGGGAACACCATGGGGTCAGCATGAGGTCAGCATAGTGACAGTGTGTCCACAGCATGGGGTCAGCGTGGGGTCAGTGTGAGGACAGGATGGGTACAGCAGGCCACACTGTGGGGACAGTGCAGGGACAGTGCAGGGACAGCGTGGGGAAACCGTGGGGTCAGCGTGAGTCCGTGTCAGATCAGTGTGGGGACAGCATGGTTACAGTGGGTCCACAGTGCAGGGACAGCATGGGGTCAGCATGGGTCAGCATCAGTCAGTGTGGGGACAGCGTGGGGACAGTGTGGATCAGCGTCAGGTCAGCGTGGGGACCGCGTGGGAACAGCGTGGGTCAGCGTCAGGTCAGTGAGGGGACAGCGTGGGGACAGCATGGATCAGCGTCAGGTCAGTGCGGGGACAGCGTGGTTACAGTGGGTCCTCAGTGTGGGGACAGTGTGGGGACAGTGTGGGGACAGCGGGCTACGGTGTGGGGCGGGGCGGGGACGCCCACCTTGAAGAGGGTGACCGTGGCGCTGTAGCACACGCTGAGCAGGAAGAGGGTGATGAAGATGGAGATGGTGGTCCACAGCCCGTCCAGCTCCCCATCCTGGTCCTCTGCACAGCTGTCGTCCAGGAGCAGCTCTGGGCGGGAAGGGAGCGGTCAGTGCCGGACATGCCCACGTCAGCCGTGCCCTAGGCGACAGTCACTGCCCTCCGTGACTGCGGGGCCCCGGCCTCAGCGCCCCCAGTCCTCCCGCTTGGGGCTGGCCAGTGGGGCCCCCGCTCCCTCTCAGCTCTGCCCTGCGCCGGGCCTGTCTGGGGGGAAGGCGCCCTGACAACCACACCTGTTCTCCTGGGGAGCCGCCCAGAGGGCAGTGGGTCAGTGGAGCCCAGGAAAGGGCCGAGAGGGTGTCAGAGAGTGACCTGGGGAACGAGTGGGTGGGGGTGCCAGGGCCAGCAGGGTGTGGGGTCCCGTGTGTGTTGGGTGGGCGCAGGAGTCCTGGGGAGGAGGAGGGTTGGTCAGTGTGGTCGGTGTGTGGGGACCAGGTCGGTGTCCACAGTGAGGGTTCCCAAGACCCCAAGG
>NC_043704.1:154442539-154444494 GCF_006229205.1 Suricata suricatta
AGCGTCCTTTCTCAGTGACAGCTTTGTGTGTCGCTGGAGGACGGTGTCTCGGAAACCCCTCAGCCTCTGCTGGTAGTTTTCAGAAGGTCTCTCAGCTGCAAGTGGGTCTCAAACATAAATAAACCAGCACACAAAAGCAGCTCAGCGGGAGTCTGGATCGGGCAGGCACCTCGCTTCTCTGTTGGGAGGCGAGTGACACCCGCCGGTGCGGCCCCGCTCCGGAAAGTGGTTTTCTCCAGACACTCGGGGCCCTTGTAGCTCCGTCGCTGGAGCTGCGGTTCCTTGGACGTTCTTTCTTCAGTAAGCCCCTGGGTGCTGTGAATCGCGCCTCCTGTTCGAGGACAAGTTCTTCGCAGGTTTTGCTGACCCGGCAGAACACGGCTGCTTGCTATCTGGAGACGCTGTTCTCGCTGGTCCTCAGAGCTGTGTGGCCTCGTCGCTGCACGGGAGTGTGTCTTCTGCAAATAGTGGCAGTTTTACATCTTCCCTTTCCGCCTCAGCCGCTGTTTCCATCCTTGTCACACAGCTTTGGCCAGGACCTCCAATAATCCATGAAACAGGATTCTCCAGACTGATTTGGCCACACGGCTCACAGGAAAAACATGTGCGTTGTAGTCTAACACCCACACACACGTCATTAGCAGGTGACACACGACATGACCCTCCCACACGGGCGCTGCGTATTTACTGTGGCACAGACTGGGCTTTGCCGCTGGACCGATTTTTCCGGGGCACACTCCTCCCAGTGTCTGCCCGCTTCCACACATTCCCCAGTTTCTTCTACTCACTGTCTGCCGGGCCATTTTCCCACTTTATGCTTGCTGCCTGCAAAGGTTTAGTGTGATAGAAGCCACCGGTCCGCTCTTCGATTCAGAACCACTTTCCCTCCTGTGGCTTTTCAGAAATTTTCACTTCCCTTGTCACGGGCGGGGCGCCGCGTCCTTTCTGTTTGAGGGCATTTGGAGATCATCTGTGAAACATCCGTTCAACTTTCCTGTCGATTTCTCTACAGAGTTGTGGGATTTTCCCAACCAATGTGCAGGAGGGCTCGGCACTTTCTGGATACTCTGAGAACGAAATGTTAATCGGAAATATTTTGCAAGACTTTGAAATGAACCAAAAGATTACTTCTTATAGAGGGCACCTGGATGGTTCAGTACGTGGAGTGTCTGACTCTTAATTTTGGCCTCAGGTCATGACCATTGCAGACAGGGTTGTGAGATCGAGTCCTGCATCAAGCTCTGAGCTGAGCTTGGAGCCTCTTGGGATTCTCTCTCTCTGTCTCTCTCTCTCTCTCTCCCCTGCACACTCTCTCCCTCTAAATACAAAAAGATGACTTCTTATGTCTTCAGTGGAAATAAAGTCACTGTCCTACACACCTGTCCAGGCGACCTGATTCGATGTGGACTCTGAGGTCAGTGTGGTCTTTGAGCTGTTTTACAGTCAACTTCTCCCTTTTGGAAGGACAGTGGAGTCTTCTGTCTCCCGTGGAGAAAGCCAGGTGCTTTAGGAAATGCGCCTACCTACAGACTCCTTTCAGCATTCTTCACTCAACTATATACAATAGACACTTTGAGTTCTACCTAATTAATGCGTTAGATAAAAACCTCGAAAGGTGCTCATCATATGTCCCCATGGGAGTCACGATCATGCATGTTTTGGAAACTCTCCCTTAACGTGGCCCCAGTGTCTTTTCCCACGTGGCCCGGCTTACCTAGGGTCCCAGGTTCTGTGGCCCCGGCGGCCACGCGGTTCCTGCAGGGTGCTGCTTCAGGGTGACGCTTCCCCTGCCCCCACAGATTGGCCTTTTCTGTCACGGGGCCTCATGTCCCCAAGCTCTCCTTGCCTGTGTGCGCACCGGTTTACTGGTCCTGCTCTGGGGCCCGGTGGGGTCAGAGACCATGTCTGTCTCCTCAGCGAGGTGTGCACGGGGTCTGGCGACCTCAGCACAGGTG
>NC_043704.1:154444594-154446691 GCF_006229205.1 Suricata suricatta
CGCTGCCTGCCCTGCTCACGCTGCCCCCCGTGCCCAGCCCTCTACCATCAGCAGGGCCTTTCAAGGTCTGAGGCTCGGGGTCACCTTCCCCCTGCTCCCCCAACACACACACCCAGGCATCCATGCCCAGCATGTCCTGTCTCCTGTCTGCAGGCAGGACAAAGGCGGGCCCAGAGCGGGGCAGCCCAGGGGGTGAGGACAGCCACGGCAGGGCCACAGGGGGACTGAGGGGAGATGAAAGCCTTTCTCTCTGAGACCAAGGGAGCCCGGGGACGGCCCCCCACTGGCAGCACAGCCTGTGACGTCAGGGTAGAGCCAGGATGCTGGCTGGGCACTGAGGCCATGCCCCAAATGCCCACAGCCTGGGCAGGATGAGTAGAGGGGTGTGGGGGGAGTCTGGCGGGGGAACCCCGAGTCCAGCACACTCACACGTGTGCAAGCTGCAGGGGGCCTGGCACCACCCGGCCTGAGCCCCAGCCCTGTGGTTTCTCTCAGAATCATGGGCCTTTCCAAGAAACTGGGCACTCCCCCTCTGCCTCCCACAAAGCATGTGGGGGGGGAGGGGCCTTGACTCTGCCCCACACAGCAGCCTCTCTAGGTCTCCCAAATGACCCTGAGTGTCTCCCCGAGGGCACCAGGCCTGACAGAGGCCACCTCCTTGCAGTCTTCCTGCACCAGGACTGTGGGCCCTGGGCATCCTTTCTAGAGGTGCCCGTGGCCTCTGACTCCCGGCTTTTGGGCCAGCTGGCCCACTGCTGACACAGCACTGATGTGTGTAGGGCTGTGACGGGCTGGGGAGAAGGCCTCACCTTCACACTGTGGTTGTGTCCTGTAGGCATCCTGAGCGTAGAGGAGGCCACTGAGCTGGCCAACCCGGCTGATCAGGGTGGGCTCGTGGGAGACACTGCACTGTTTTTGGAGAGAGAGAAAGAGAGAGAGAGAGAGAGAGAGAGAGAGAGAGAGAGACCCTCAATGGGCACCCACAAACAGACCCACAGCACAGTCTGCTCCAGGCTGAAGTGGACTTGCACAGCCACCAGCCACCTCACAGCCACGTCCAGCCCCCATCCCGGTCGCCGCTGGCCCTCAAGGGCCACTCCCAGCAGGTCCAGCCCCAGGAAGGGCAGCTGCAGGGCAGAAGCACAGGAGCAAGTGCACAGGCAATGGGTGAGGTCACCTGCCAGCAGGGAGCCCAGGGTGGCCAGTGGGGTACCAGGGCCTGCTGTCACCAGAGGGGCCCACAGCCCTGCACACTCCCAGCCCCCCTGGAGGCACTCCAGCCAGACCAGCCCCCAGCCTGCTCCTCCGGGCCGTGTGACACAGGAACAATGGTGGCATGCCACCAGGAAGCCCTGCATCGTCTCAGGCACGTGGCCATGCGGACCTCGACTTCCCGAGCACAAAATGGGAAGGACCCTTTCCTCGAAGGACTGCCTCGGGAGCAGCAGTGCTGGGGCCCCGTGCTCCCCACTTCCTGGGGCATTACGGTGCCCACCAGAGTGCTACAGCACAGCGAGTCGGCCGTGGCATCCAGGGAGAGAGGACACGAGCTGGGCGGCAGGGGCTGTGGAGAGGAGCGCACTTCGTCCACGGCCCAGGGGCCTCACCTGAGACCCCAAGGTTTCGAGAAGGACTTCCCAAGAACATAAAGGGAACTTCCAGGGCTGCTGAGGCCCCTGGGGGTTCCCACCCCCTTTTTAGCCAGAGCACTGAGGCAGAGCTCCCCTCCCACCAGGCCCGATTGTCTAATGGCAAAAATAACACCCCTGGTTACTAATGATTCACCTTGTGCGTCCGGGAACCTCTCCAGGAAGCTGCAGAAGGCCAGGACGGGCCCTCCAGGAGGAGCGGCCGCCTTGGGTACCCCAGCCGCTGGCACTGCCCCAAGCGCAGCGACGGCAGTCTGCCCCAGGCCACTGCCCACCCAGCAGGGACAGAGCCTCCTGGCCGCTGCTCATCTCCCAGCTGTCCCTTCCCTGCACAGGGACACACAGGAGCCAGAGACCGCCCAGAACCAACCCGAGGAAGAGAAGGGACTGAGACCCTCAGACACAACAGGCCTAGGGCAGGGCCCACGCCTGAGAGGGTCAAGGACCA
>NC_043704.1:154446791-154467954 GCF_006229205.1 Suricata suricatta
CCTCTGCTCCACGTTGAGGTCCAAATCTGGGTCTGCTGGTTTGTGGGTGTGTCTGGGGCTCTCTTCCCTGCACACACTTATGTTAGTGAGGGCTCTAGGCCCCTCCTGATGTCTGGGGCCTGGGCTTGGGGGCCCTGTCCCCCTTGGTCCCCTGGGACACCCCAGATTGTCACATTTACCATAGCTGGACTGCTTTGGGGTGCCCAGGGGCTGACTCCCACAAGAAGCCATGTCTCCCTAGGTCTTGCTCTTAGAAATCCAGCAATGGTTCCTCTGTGCCCCGATCCCCACAGAGTTCACACAGACCCCTGGGCTTCTGGGGAGTGGAGCAAACCTCATGGGGCACGGAGAGGTGATGGAGGAGCCCGTAGTCCTGGGAATACTGCAGTGGCCCCTTTGCAGATGCCATCGGTCACAGCCTAGGGGAAGGGAGTGTGCACCCCACACTCTGGGGCTCCCACAGCCTGGGCCACCCTCATGGTGCCCCGCAGCTAAGGTACTCTGAGAGCTGTGGGCCTGCAGTTTCAAGAGGCACATCCATCTACACAGCTCTTGTCAGACCACTGGTATTGATGAGTTTGGGAAAGCCGAGGGGGTGTCCAGGCTGCTTGGTGTCAGGCGCGTGGGCCCCTGCACCTCTAAACTCAAGGTGTCAGCAAGACAAAGTGGCGCATCGTACTTCATTTGGACAGCTCGTTCCCTCCCCTCGTCCCCAGAAGTGGCTCTGGTATGATGCTGGGTCGCTGTCCCTCGTGGGGCCATCACGGGGTTCTCAGGCACCTGCTGTCCCCAGTCAGTGTGGGGCAGGGCTGTCTTGGCTGCTGAGGGCGTGGCAGTGGGATGTGGGCTGGCAGGCACTGGATTTTATCAGAGACCACACACCCGTCCCAGCCCAGGTTCGCAAGGCCTGTTCTTTCCAGAATCATCCTTTCACAGAAAAGTTGGTGAGGCTTTGAAATTATCTAGTGTTGACATTTTTCAACCATCATGTTCAACTCTAGGTTTGGCTTTCAGAAACATTCACCCAGTGGTTACAAGAACAAAGAGATGTCTAGAGGTGTTCACAGATGTCCCTTCTGGTGGCCTTTCCCTGACCTGAGACATCAGAGCCTGCGGCGGCTGTCGTCCTGGTCAGCCATGAGCACCAGCTCAGCCCACGGCCCGGCCCGTTCCAGCCTGACTTGGTGCCGCGGGGTCTCAGCAATGCTTCCCCTCCGCCTCCCTTCACGTGGCACCTGGTTCTGGGCACCTGCAGATGACCCCGCGTGGCCTTTGTGTGGTGCAGACAACAAGCTTCTCCTTTACCGCCACTTCCAGGGCGGAGCAGCCGCGCCGGGATCCACACCAGAGGCTCACTGGTCGGAGGACACTCTGACCCACTGCTGGGTTCGTGCATGTTGGATCCAGAAAACTCCAACTCCTCCAGGCACCTCAGGTGTGAATCGATGCCACCCAGGAAATCAAACGGAATAGAATTCCTTTTTTATTTTTGAGAGAGAGAGAAAGAGCTAGAGAGTGAGAGTGAGCATGGGGGAGGGGCAGAGAGAGAGAATCCCAAGCAGGTTCTGTGCTGTTAGCACAGAGCCTGATGTGGGGCTCGATTTCATGAACCCCTGAGATCGTGATGTGAGCCAGAACCGAGAGTTGAACGCTCCTCTGACTGGGCCAGCCAGGCGCCCCACATCTGTACATCTGATGAATAATCGTTGCTGTGTATGTGTACTGTCATGTGCATGCATATGTGGTATTCCTGTCGTACACATGCATGTTACATGATACATGATTACTGTGTATATGCAATGTCATGTGCACACATATGAGACATTCGTGTAGTGCACGCGTGCATGTGACATGATACATGCTCACTGCGTGTGTAGTGATGTGCCCATGGGCACATGTGCAGTGTGTATGTACTGCAGAATACGTGGGTTAATCATCACTATGTAGTACATGCAATATCTGTGTGTATGCGATGGATGCATGTCGTACACACTATAGAATTTATAGGTTGATATATTAAAGCATTTCCTATGTATAGAAAGCTTTGTTGAGGTGTAAAGTGGGGCTCAGGGGTACCCGGGGGTCTGGGGGCCTGGGAAAGTGAGGCAGCCCATCTTGATGCACGGGGAGCCCTCGGCTTTCTGCTCTGTTCTCTGTTGGAAGTGGCAAGGAGAATTGTGGGAGCCTCACCCAGCCCCAGCCTCTGGGGAACTGTCCCAGGGTGGCTGTTTGTCAGAGATAGAGGTCTGCCTTCCGGCCGGTCTGCCGTGGGGGGAGTGGGCTTCCTCCTGGGCTGGGCTGCAGTTTGTGGGTCAGAGTCCTGTCTTTATATCTGGCCTGGCCGCTGTCCATCCGTGATTCAGGCTCTCATCACGAGCCCTAACCCAGCGTTTCCTAACTGTGTATTCAGTGAGGATCACCTAGACGGCACAAATGAGTATCTTCACTGTGGGTCTAATGTGCTGCCCCCCCGCCCCCAAATGACTCTTGAAGACCCACTGTGTGCACACCACAGATGGCAGTGTGGGGTCCTTACTCTTACCCCCTCATTGCCCTTTGATGTTAGAACAGCCTCAGCCGGGGCCCAGCCTCCACACAGCCTCTCTTGGGGACATGCCCCGTGGGGCTTCACAGGGAGAGCCTCGGCCGGGTTATCTCGCAGCACCTTCTACATTTACCAAGTCGCCCCAGAGAGATGGCGATAGATGGCAATGTGGGAGTCTTGTCGCACCTCACCCTCAAGTCTGCTTGGAAGCAACATGGGGAGGCACCTGCATCTGACCCCATGTCTCCTTCAGTGCACGGTGTTCTAGAAGCACCGAAGGGGCACAGGTGAGGGATGTCCACCCCGGTGGACATGGATTGTCTTCCAGAAGGGAAGTCTGCTCGGATGATCCAAACAGCCCCACAGCCTGTGGTTCAGCTCCTGCTGGAATCCACTCCACAGGCCTGGCCCCAGCCTGTCTCCAGTGGGGTCCTTGGGCTCAGACCCGTCCCTTAGGCAGGCCTCACTGGCTGTGGGTGGGTCAGCCTGTCTGGGAACAGGGACATGACCCAGATGTCGGGAAGCCCCTGGCTTTCTCCCTGCAGGGCCACTCAAGGCTGGCCACCCACTCAGCAGACTCCTCATAGGGGACCTCGACCTGGACTCCTATTGAACGTCATAGACCTCACTACTTCTTCAGGGTTGAGGGAGGGGCTTACCGGTATAGGGACAGAACCCACCCCCACAACCCCACACTGACCTTAGGTTCATTGAGACCAGGCTCTCCTGCTTCACAGCATTCTTGGGAAAGGTGGGCAAGTTGCCTCCAGTGCTGGGAGCGTCTGGTGGGCAGCAGGAAGGCACACAGTCTATCTTGCATCTGCTTCTTTATTAGCTGCCTGAGGCTTGAAATAATGTCACCTCAAAGTGGCATGTTTGGAGGGCTGCAGAGCTGAAGGCCGGCATGTCCTGCACCCTCACACTCAGCCTGAGACACGTCAGCAACCTCAGCTGGTGTCACTGGATGTGTGACCCACAAGGCAGAGCTGGGAGGTCCCTGTAGGAGCCTGGCCTTGGCCCACCCTCCCTGCTCCATGAGTCTGGGTCATAAGAATCAGATCGTCCCCCATCTGCAGACGGTGAGTCCCAGCTCTCCCCCCAGTCCTGGGCTGTCGACACAAAGTGGTCAAGCCTTTTTAGAGTCTCTACAAGGAAAAAGGAGGTTTTTTTGAGTCCATGTTGGGATGGTTGCTGGGAGACATGCCTTCCAGTAAAGAACAGTGTTCATGGGTCGTGGGCTCTTTCCACACCTTGTGAAGCCCTAGAGTCTATAGGGCAGCACTGAGGCAGGGATCGTGGGTTTCAGTGTCCGGGTGCAGGGAGTGGGTTTTCCTTTGGGCCACTGGCTCCAAGAACCGATGCTCAGCGTGTGCTCGGGGTCATAAATCCGGCTTCTGGTATAGACAAAGCTTCGGCACAGGCACGCTGACTGACAGGGACATCTGAGGTGGCACCTCTTGGACCTCTGGACTTGAGGGCTGTTTTTCTCTCTGAGGGTGTGATGGGGACAGAATCCATATCGGCTCCTGAACCCCCATGGCACCCCTCACGTGCCAGGGCACTGGGCTGCAACGGGGTCCACCTGGGGCTGGGACCCACAGAGACCCCTAAGCGGGTGCTTGGTGAGTGGGTGGCAGCAGCTGGGTCTGTGTGGGGGTCCGTGGCACCCTCGGTTCCTGTGAGGGGGTCTGTACCATCCCCACTGCGTGATGTGGGGCAAGCACATCCACTGTGACGGTGGAGATCAGTGGCTGCTGGGGGCTTGGGACGAGGGCGTGGAAGGAAGAGATCGGGCAGAGGGGATCTTCAGGTCGGGGCAATTCTTCAGTATGAAACTATAGTGGGGGAAACCCGAGGACAACAGCCCGAACACCACAGCTGGTCCGGGCAGCACCACGGACAGCAGCCCAAACACCACGGCTCATCCGGGCAGCACCATGGACAGGGTGCAGGCTGGGAGACCTCTGCTAGGGGTGAACCTTACTGTTGACTCGGGACTTTTCTTACCTGTAATGAATTCATATTGGCTCATCATTCACAAGGAGCCTGGCACATGGATGCAAGCTGTTTATGGTGCATGGACTGTCCCGTCACTGCGCTGCACACCCAAAGCCACCAGAACGTGTCAACTGTACCTAAAAACAAAAACAAAAACAAAAACAAACTCAAGATCTATCTATTAAAAAAATTCATTGTGCTGTACAGAAAAACAAAGGCAGAACCACGGACAGCAGCGTGCTGGGCCAGGACAGCCCCGTGCCCACGGCCAGCTGTCCTCTGGGTTCACAGGGCACAGACCCTGTCTGGAGAGGAGGAGGCAGCCCGTGCACAGCAAAGCAGTTTTATACCAGAGTTTACAGATTAAGAAAACATCTGGGCCATCATCCCATGGTCTCATGTGTCTTAAAGTCATGGACAGTGTCCACTTTTGTAACCCACGTACTTGGCACCAAGTAGGAGTGCCCCATGGAGATTGGATTCATTCAGAGTGTGGTCCGTGGAATTCTAAGATGGTCCAAATTTTGATATGAAATTTATATATACATTGACCAATTTTTTCTTTTTTCCACCATTCCATCTCCCTCCCATCTAATATAAGATGCATTAATGGTGATTTACCATATCTCAGTATTTAATTTGCAAGACATCCAAAGTTGAGCATTACTTAATCAAGAAGAGAGATGACATCATCCAAAGATATTTAAAGTGATGTATTTGACTTTGTACCCTCTTTTGGGAGGAGGGTTGGTGTATTTTAAGTTGTATGTGGGATAATTTCACTATGGCAGGTGGATGATAATGTTGCTCTTGTCTTTTATTTGGAAACTAAAAGTGGTTCAAAGAGGCATGTTTGGTTGACAGGGAGTGGATTGTAGTGGTTTTGGTCTAAGTCAATTTAGCTAAGCTCTAACTAAATTTCTTAGGATTCTTTCCTGAGTGGCCCCAGATTATGGTTGGTCATAAGAGAAATTTACACAAGTTTTGGAAAGCAAAAACACTGAAGCAGCAGTATTTATGTCTGGATTCTGGGCATCAATCCCTTATGAGATGTGTGACTGGCAAACGTTTCCTCAATTCCATGGGTTGACTTTTCAGTGTTGCTGGTGTCCCTTGATGCCTTAAAAATCATTAAAATTTTTTAGGCAGTCTCATTTATCTTTTTTTTTTTTTAAATTTCTTGCCTGTGCTTTTGGTATCACATCCAAGAAATTCCAACAGAGCAAAATTTTTTCCCTGTATTTTCTTCTCAGAGTTTTGTAGTTTCAGGTCTTATCCTTACATCTTTGATCCATTTTCATTTAGTTTTTGTAGATGATGTTAGATAAGATTACAACTTCATTCTCTTGCATGTATATATCCAGTTTTCCCTGCACCATTTATTGAAAATATTTTCCCCATTGAATGCTCCTGGCACCCTTGCGAAAAATTATTTGACCTTGTATGTGAGGGTTTATTTCTGGACTCTCTATTCTGTTCTGTTGGTTTATGTTTGTCCTCATGCCAGTACCACACTGGTTTGATTACTATAGCTTTGCAGTAAGTTCTGAAATCAGGAAGTGTGAGTCCTCAAACTTTGTTCTCATTTTTCAAGATTGTTTTGGCTATTCAGGGTTCCTTGATGGGTTTTTCTATGTCTGTAGAAAATGTCATAGGGCTTTTGATAGGAATTGCACTAAGTCTGTAGATCACTTTTACAACCTTAAATCTTCCAACTTGTGAACAAGGGGGTGTGTTTCCATTTCTCTGCATCTTCCTTCTTTCAGCAATGGTTTGTAGTCTTCATTGTACAAGTCTTCCACCTCCTTGGTTGGGTTTATTCCTAGTATTTTATTCTTTTTGGTGCTACTGCAAATGGAATTGTGTTCTTAATTTCCTTTTCATATTGCTCATTGCTAATGTATAGAAATGCAACTGATTTTTTAAAAATGTTTATTTATTTTTGAGAGAAAGAGAGAGTCAGAGCACAAGTGGGGGTGGGGCAGAAAGAGAGGGAGACACAGAATCTGAAATAGGCTCCTGGCTCTAAGCTGTCAGCACAAAGCCCAATGTGGGGCTCAAACCCACAAACTTGTGACCTGAGCCGAAGTTGGCCACTTAACTGACTGAGCCACTCAGGCACCCTGCAACTGATTTTTGTCTACTGACTTTGTATACAGCTACTTTGCTGAATCCTTAGTTCTAACTGTGTGTGTGTGTGTGTGTGTGTGTGTGTGTGTGTGTGTGTGTGCGCGTCTGTGTGAAATCTATAGGGTTTTCTACACACACACACACACACACACACACACACACACATATGCTGACTTCATAGAATGAAGTAGGAAGTGCTCCTTCCTCTTCAATATTCTGGAAAAGTTTGACATTAGTATTTGTTCCTCTTTGAAGGTTTGGTAGAATTCACTAGCGAAACCAATAGGTCCAGAGTGTTATTTGTCAGGATATTTTTGATTAACAGACCCAATTTCCTTACTAGTTATAGGTCTGTTCAGATTTTTAACTTCTTGATTATTTAATCTTGGTAAGTTGTGAACTTCAAGGAATTCATCAATTTCATGAAGGTTATCAAATTTGTTGGTATATTGCTGTTCATAGAATTCTCTTAAGGTCCTTTTCATTGTGTTTTTTATTTCAATCGTTCCTAAGTATGTTCTTTTTTGTTTTTTATTTTTAAGAAGGCTTCACACCCAGTGGGGAGCCCAATGCAGGGCTTGACCTCCTGACCCTGAGATCAAGACCTGAGCTGAGATCAAGAGTTAGATGCTCAACTGACTGAGCCACCCAGGCATCCCATCCCTAAGTATGTTCTAATTTTCCTTATGATTTCTACTTTGATCTATTGGTTGCTTAAGAGCATGTTGTTTAAGTTATGAAAATTCATGTATTTTTCACGTTTACTGTTGTCACTGTATGAAATCTATCTCTTAAAATCTACTGGGACTTAATCTCGGTCCTGACTTATGATCCATTCTGGAGAGTGCCCAGGTGCACTTGAGGAGAGGGTGTGAGTTGTTGGGTGGGGTGCTTTGTGGGTGGGGGTCAGATCTGCTTGGTTTATTGTGTTGGTCAAGTCCTATTTCCTTATTTATCTTCTGTCTGATTGTTCTGTCCATTATCGGGAGTGGGGTATTGAAGGCTCTGTTATTGTAGACCCGTCTTTCTTTGCCTTCAATCCCACGTGTTTTTCTTCATATATTTTGTTGGTCTGTCATTAGGTGTGTAAATGTTCATAATTGTTATATCATCTTGCTGTATTGAATCTTTATTGATATATAATGCTTCTCTTTGTCTCATAAACTTTTTGGATTAAAGTCTATGTTATCAGATATAAGTACAGCCACTTCTGTTCTCCTCTGGCTATTACGTGCATGAAATATTTTTCACAAAGTTTATTTGAGGGAATAAGGGGAGAGAGAGAGGGGGAGAGAGAGAGAGAGAGAGAGAGAGAATCCCAAGCAGGCTCTGTGTTGTCAGCAAGGAACCCAATGCGGGACTCAATCTCACAAACTGAGATGACCTGAACTGAAATCGAGAGTTGTACGCTTCACTGACTGAGCCACTCTGGCGCCCCTGCATAATTGTTTTTTCAATCTTTTCACTTTCAAAATACTTGTGTCTATGAGTCTAAAGTGAGTTTCTTGAAAAATAACAAGGAGATAGTTGGATCATGTGTTGTTTATCCATTCTGCCAATCTCTGTATTTTGATTGGATAGTTTTATACATTTCCATTTAAAGTTATTACTGATGAAGAGGATCTTCTGTCTTTTTTTCTACTTGTTTTCTATATGTCTTACAGCTTTTTTTTTTTTTTTGGTCTTAATTTCCTGCATTACTGTTTTCTTTTGTGTTTATTTATTTTTTGTAGCAAAATGTTTAAGTTCTCTTCTTATACCTCTTCTATGTTGTTCTATACCTACATTCTTTGTGGCTACAGGGGGTCATGTTCAACATCCTAAAGCTATAACACTCTAATCTGAATTTATACCAGTTTCACTTCTAGAACATGCAAAAGCTCTCCCGCCTTTATTGGTTGTTGATGTCATAAAACTACATCAAACAGGGGTGCCTGGGTGGCTCAGGCGGTTAAGTGGCTGACTTCAGCTCAGGTCATGATCTCATGGTTCCTGGGTTCAAGCCCTGTGGAGCCTGCTTCTGATTCTATGTCTCCCTCTTTCTTTGACCCTCTCCTGCTCACACCTGTCTTTCTCAAAAAGAAACATTAAAAAAAATAAAAAAAAACCCACCTCCCCTGGGTAAATCCTTAGTACTGCTATTGCTGGGTAATAGGGGATACAGAAGTGCTGATGCATAAGAGCACATGTACCCCAATGTTCATAGCGGCACTTTCTACAATAGCCAAATCATGGAAAGAGCCTAAATGTCCATCACCTGATGAATGGATCAAGAAGACGTGGTATATATATATATATATATATATACAATGGAGTACTATATGGCAATGAGAAATAATGACATATGGCCATTTGTAGGAAAGTGGATGGACCTTGAGGGTGTCATGCTAGGCGAAATAAGTCAGGCAGAGAAGGATAGATACCATATGTTTGCATTCATAGGTCTAACAGGAGAGACCTGGCAGGGGACCATGGGGAGAGGAAGGGGGAAAGAGAGCGGGGAAGAGTGAGGGACACAGATAAAGAGAGACTACTGAATACTGAAGATGAACCATGGACTGAAAGGGGAGGGGGTGGGAGTGAGGGAGTGATGGTCATGGTGGGGTCATGGTAGGGAGAAGCACTGGGTGTTATATGGAAACCAATTTGACAATAAACTATTAAAAAAACTACCTCAAACATAGCCACCAAAACATAACCTAATTATTCTTTTGAATATATTCTTTTTCCTGTTTTACTGAGATATAATTGATGTATAACAGTGTATTTATTTAGGTGTCATTACTCTCTTAAATCATACAGGAAACAACACGTGGAGATACAAACCAAAGTTACAATCACACTAACTTTTAGGCTAATTAAAATGTTAGTTTCTTGAACCACGTAGAAAACCACATGCAAGTTTACAAATCATCGTTACAGGAATAGTAATGTTTGTAATTGCCCACGCACTGACTGCTATGAAGATCTTGCCCACATGCTTACCGTTATGAACATCTTCATCTCTTCACTTGCCTTTGAGTGACCATGCCTTGCGCTTCTGCTGCACCCTGTGGGCGCTCCTTGAACATTTGCTGCCGGGCAGGCCCAGTGGTGATGATCTCTCTCAGCTTTTGTTTATCTGAGAATATCTTAAGTTCTTCCTCACTTTTGAAGGATGGGCGGCTGGATAAAAGATTCTTGGTCAACTCTTTTTCTTCGAACACTTTGAGTCTCTCAGTCTCCTGCCGTCTGGCCTCCAAAGATTTTGATGGAAAACGTGCTTAAGATTTTTTCGAGGAGCGCTTGTTGTGATGAGTCACTTCTTCTGTACTGCTTTCAAGACTTTCTGTTTATCTTTGACTTTTGAAATTTGATTCTAATGTGTCTCAGTGTGAGATTCTTTCAGTTCATCTTGCTTAGAGTTAATGGAGCTTTTCGGTTGTTTATATTCGTGTCTTTCATCAGCTTGCAGAAGTTTTCAGCCCTTATGTCTTCAAATGCTTTTTTCTATGTTCAAATGTTCTGGGACTCCCACAATGTGTATGTTGATTCACTCCCACAGGCCACTAAGGCTCTGTTCACCTTTCTTCAATCTTTCTTTCTGTTCCTAAGACTTGAAAATTCCAATTTTCCTATCTTCGAGTCTATTGACTGTTTCTTCTCAAAGAATCATTGCTAAAATCTGCTTTGAATCTTTCTAGTGAGGTTTTCATTTGAATTATTGTACTTTTCATCCCCCAAATTTCTTTTTTGTCCCTCTTTATTTTTTATTTTTTATGTTTTTTTAAAAAATTTATTTTTTAGAGACAGAGAGAAACAGTGTGAGCAGGGAGGGTGAGAGAGAGGGAGATACAGAATCTGAAGCAGGCTCTAGGCTCTGAGCTAGCTGTCAGCCTGACATGGGGCTTGAACCCATAAACCATGAGATCATGACCTGAACCGAAGCCTGATGCTTAACCAATTGAGCCACCCAGGAGCCCCTTTTGTTTTTTAGATTTCATATTTATTTATTGATATTTGTGTTTTGTTCATACATCAGTTTCTTAAATTTCTCCACATTTTCTTTCAAGAATCTTTGGTAAAACTGCCGTTAATTCTTTTTTGGGAACAGTTTAATTTTTATGGCATTTAAATGGGCCATATTTTCCTGTTTATTTGTATGCCTTGTAAATTTTTGTTGAAAACTGGACATTTGAATTCAATGTGGTAGCCCTGGAAGTCAGATGCTTCTCCTTCCCCAAGTTGTGGTTGTTCATTGTTTTTGTTTTTCTGATTATTATAGGTGGTCTTTGTGCCAAGGGTCAGCCTGAGATGTAAACTTAATGTCTTAAGTCTTTTATGAGCTCGAGGCTTTCCCTGGGCGTGTGTGGTCACTTTCTAATTTTCTCTGTATATGCACTTGCTTTTTTTAATTTAAAAAAATTTTTAAATTTATTTTTGAGACAGAGAGAGACAGAGGATGAGAAAGGCAGGGTCAGAGAAACAGGAAGACATAATCTGAAGCAAACTCCAGGCTCTGCGCTGTCAGCACAGAGCCCGACATGGGGCTTGAACCCACAAACGTGAGATTGTGACCTGAACCAAAGTCAGAGGTTAAACCGACTAAGCCACCCAGGCGCCCCTATGCACTTGCTATTGAGAATCTTAGCTTTTCATGTCTGATTCCAAAAAAGTGAAAAACAGAAAAATACAGGGGGCAGAAGAAGATGCCAACCCTTTATGTCCCCTGAAAGTCATTTCACCCGAAGAAGGGGCTTGCAACAATGGCTCTCCCTCTTGTTTGTCTGCACTCTGAGTAGAGGCCGCAGTCAGAGGCAGATCCCTGCTATTCAGAAGAATGGGTCCTTTTGCCCCCCACCCCCACCACCCTCACTGCGGCTCCCATGAGCTGCAGGCGGGCTGCTCCAGGAACGTATGAACAGCTGTCTGCCCTGTGCCTGGGGCTGGAGCCGGGGCTGGGGCTGGGTAGCTGCTACTTTGAAGAGCTAAAATTGACCGAAGTTAAGCACCTTTACCACCCAAGACCTCTCGGAAGTTGCAAGCCTTTAGCAGACTCCAGAGTTCCAAATGGTGCGTCAGGACAGACTCTGTGAGTGCGACTCTTGTCCAAGTGGGAAGATGGCTTTCTGGTGCTTCCTCCTCTGCCGGCCTCCTCTCCCTGCTCCTTATCCAGCTCTTCTTCCTAACTGTGGAGCCGTCAACCGTCCACAGATGTAGAGGCGGGAGTCTTCCAGAACCCTCACCAGGGACTCCTGTCAGGGTCTCTGGTCAGGGAGTTTTTCTGCCTGCACAATGAACTCTTCACTCCTGCACTTTCACAGCATCTCCCACACTTCTGCAGAGTCCAATACCGACACCCTTCATTCCCTATCACACGTCTTGCATGGCCAATGGTGCCCTAGGGGACTCGCCTCGTTCATTGGAAGTATTTCCTGGCCTGTCCATACAGTGAGGGCCGCTCCAGCATGTGCCAGGGGCGAAGCTGCCTGGTGAAGGAGCACAGGACTCTGGGCAGTTGGAGGCAACAGTCAACTCCTTCCCAACGTGACTGTTTCAGTTCGACTTTCCAGTAGCATCATGTGCTTGAAAAGTGCTGTGGACCCGCATCCTAGCACTTGGGGTGCCCAGACTGCTTCCTGTTTGCTAATGTCATTTTGCTAAGATGGTATCTCATTCTCTCTTGGGTGGGGTTTTCCTGATTGTTGGGGAAGTTGACACCTTTTAATGATTGTTGGCTTTTTGCATTTCTCTTCTCTGAAATATCCACTTAATGTCTCTTGCCTTGTTTTGTATTGGATTGCTTGTCTTTTTTCTTGCTTTGCAGCAGCTGTTTGCATGTTCCTGGAAGAATTCCCTCATCCGCTGTAGGTGTTGCAAATCTATCTTCCCAGATGGTAACTCCTCTTTTATTTTTTTAAAGGTATTATTTTTAGTACCCATCACCCGAAGGAGGACACTTGTTGGGATGAGCACTGGGTGATGTAAGTGATGAATCACTGAATTCTACTCCTGAAGCGAATGTTGCACTCCATGTTAAAATTTAAATTAAAAAAGAGAAAACACAGAAAAGGTATCTTGTGATGGACCCCACATTTTAATTTTGTCAATAGTGTCTTTGATCGTTTGTCAATAGTGTCTTTGATCGTTTATGTTGGGGTTTGGGCTGAGGGGTGGAAACAGCTCTGTTGTTGCCTGACCTGGCTCCCTGCACTGCCTGGGTCTTGTCACACCCCACCTGTAAGTCCCTTTGTAAAGAAGCCCTTCGTGGGCGCTTGGAAGGGGACCCGGGCAGGGAGGGAGGCATACCATGTGTGGCACCTCTAGCATTTGAGACACACGGGCTGTGTAGTCATGGCCAGTGGACGTGGTGGTATCTGGGAGCAGAGCAGCTTGGTTGGTGTTAAGTGAACTGAAGCACCGGAGACAGAAAATGGCTCAGTGAGTCAGTCCCCTTTCCTGTCACCTCGGGGAACAGTGTGAGCACCAGAAATCCCCTATGACAGCATTTCAAGAGGCCCTGTGCCCTGCAGCCAGAGGACAAATAGTACTGAAAAGGGGCCAGAAGCCAGTCTCGGAGTGGGAGGGTCACCAGGCAGGTGGACTCCGGAAGCCCAGAGGATCCTCCCATGAATGGAAGGGCCTCACAGTGAAGAGTGGGACCCCAAGACCTGGGGTGAGCACCGCTGGACTGGGGGCTGGGGTCATGCAGAAAAGGGGGTGCAGGCTCCCCACCAGGTCTGGAGCCCCTCCCACGATGAGCTGGCCAAGCCTGAGGGAAGCATAAAAAGGAGATGATGCCCCACGAAGGCGCAGTCACGTCACCGTCACACCCAATAAAGTGCACTTGGCCTCTGGGCACGCATTGGGTCTTTTATGGCCACAGGAAAGGGCAGCGTGTGGGTGCTCTGTGGGCTCGCAGTGCGGAACATGGCCCTCCTCAGGCCTGCTTGCACCCAGCGGGCTGACCAGTTGGTTAGCACCTTCACCATCGGTACGTCTTTATTAACGTGCATCTGCTGGCCGTACGCGTTGCTGGGAGGTGAATGTTACCATCTCCCGTGATGACTGTGTCTGTGTCATCATCCCCCAGGGCTGCCCCTTGTTTGCTTTATCTTTTTGTTTATTTAAAAAAAAACTTATTTATGGATTTATTTTTTAATTTACAACCCAGTTAGTTAGCATATAATGCAACAGATATTTCAGGAGTAGATTCCAGTGACTCATCCCCTACATATAACACACAGAGCTCACCCCAACAGGGTCCTCCCCAGGGCCCCTCACCCATGTACCCCTTCCCCCTCCCACTGCCCCTCCAGAACCTCAGTTTGTTCTCTCCATTTAAGAGTCTCTTATGTTTTGTCCCCTCCCTGTTTTTATATTATTCTTGCTTCCCTTCCCTTATGTTCATCTGTTTTGTATCCTAAATTCCTCATATGAATGAAGTCCTATATTTGTCTTTCTCTGACTAATTTTGCTTAGCACAGCACCCTCTAGTTCAATCCACATAGTTGCAAAAGGCAAGATTTCATTCTTTTTGTTCACTAAGTAATACTCCATTGTATATATACCACATCTCCATAGAATTCATCTGATAATGGACATTTGGGCTCTTTCCGTACTTTGGCTATTGTCGATGGCACTGCTAAAACATTGGGGTGCATGTTCCCCTTCGAAACAGCACCCTGTATCCCTTGGGTAAGTACCTAACAGTGCAATTCCTGGGTCGTAGGGTGGTTCTGTTTTTAGTTTTGTGAGGAACCTCCGTACTGTTCTGCAGAGTGGCTGTGCTGGTTTGCACTCCCCCCTTGATCTATCCTGTTAAAGCTGTCGTCCAGGCATGCGTGCAGTTGGAGCTGGTGACCCTCTTTGTCTCCAGCAATGCCTTTTGCCTCAAGGTCTATTTTATCTGGGATTAATATGGCCACAGCAACTTTCCTTGGGTTAATATTTGCACAGAATGTCTTTTGTAAACTTCACTGAGTTAGCTTAACCAATTTAATATTTTATATTAAAACATAAAGTATAAAAAGACATTATGGGCATATTTACCCCAATTATTTGACATTTGCTTAGAGCGTTTAGCCCGTTAACATTCAAGTTGACCCTATCGCAGGTCCAGGGGCACAGACCTCATCACATCTGGAAAGCTTCGGCCATTATTCAGCCCATTATTGTTGTTGGAAACCATGAATTCAGACCCGTCTAGTTCTTCGGCTCCAGGTCACTGTGGGTCCGGCCTCTCTTCCAGTTTTGTTGGCTTACTTGATCCACATCCTGAGCACATTAACTTCTCTTTTCTGCCCCCTTCTCTGCTCAAGTGGTGCCCTCCTCTCTCATCTCAGACCCAGAGGCCCAGGACCCACTGGTGGGACCTCTAGACTCGGCTTCAGACCTCTCTTCCCAGTTGGGTCACCCCACTCTGTATGGGGTTCTGGGCTCGGACGCCCCCCTGGATCTATGTGTGTCCCGTTCATCACCACGCAGATGTCCACCTTGATGCCTGCCCCACAGCTTCAGGGGCAAAATCCTCAGGAAAGGATACTGGGTGGAAGAATGCCTCCCCGCAAATTCACGTCCGCCCAGAGCCAATGGACGTGACCACATTTGGAAGTGGGCTCCTTGCCAAAGCGATCAGTTATGATGAGGCCATTTTTGAGTGGGTGGCCCTAAATCCAATATGACTCCTGTCTCTCTAAGAAGAGGGACATTTAGATACAGAGACACAAGGACACAGGGGAATGCCACATGATGATGGAGCAGAGATTGGCCTGAAGCCCCTAAAGCCCCAGGCTGCTGTGTCCCCGGCAGCCATGTGAAGCTGGAGAAAGAGGGAGCCTTCCCCAGAAGCACGTGGGGGCAGGCCCTGCCACACCTTGACTTCAGAACGCAGCTTCCAGAGCCAAGAGGTGTGGCATTAGGTACCCCATTTACAGCTGCCCCCAAACTAAAGCCAGAAGAGGCAAGAAGCCACATCTGTATGTTTGGAGGACGGGGTCTCTGGCGTGATGGTTCCCTCTCCGGGCACATGCTGTCTGCTGCGTCATCCACACTGCATCACCGGCCAACGGCTTCATCTTGGCCCCTTGAAGATGACGTGAGTGTCCCCCCTGCCACTGCGGGTAGCCGTCACTCTCTCTCCACGGTCAGGAGTCTCATAAAATTATTTGCTCCTTTCTTGCTTTGTGTCTGTTCGGTTGCTTTCCCAGCTTTTAAGTTTGGATTCCTGGTTAACTCAGCATTTCTCCCTTCCAGAAGCGTAAGGCTGCGTGCGGCTCCTCCACTGACGAGTCGCGAGTGAGGGCGCCGTCAGGACGCTGGCTGCGTGGGGCCTGAGAGTTGGGAAGTGAACTGAGCTGTGACCCAGGGCTCAGCAGATGGCACATTTCTACCAGTTCGCTGTGAGTTTGAGGAGGAATTCTCCTTGAGCTGTGGGTCGGAAAGCTGGGAAGTCTGCGACCTTGCTTGTGGCCCTGCTGTCGCTCATCTGCAGGGCTATGCTCCCCTCTCCAGCCCACCTCAGGCAGGCCCCGACCCCGCCTTGCCTCGGAGCCTGTGCCTGGGAAGGCAGCTGACCCCGCTGGGCCAGGCCCTGGATGCAGCCGGAGCACTTCCCTCTTTGCCCAGCACCCCTCTGACTCCTGTGCTCCAGCCTTGGCCGAGTCCCCTGCACCTGGCCTCTGCCATTCCTCTCCTCCAGGCTTGGACCTCTCTTCTGTGCTCACTCCACCCTTAGTAATCCTCAACAGTCCCATGAGGATGAACGACGCCCACGTGCCTGAGGCTCCAGATTTGAGTCCCAACTGTTCTACGTGAGTTTAGCTTAAGTCCTTCCATCTTGACCCAGAGTTTACCTTCTGGGACTACCCTTGGAGGGCTATCTAACTATCCTCAGGTGCAAAGAAAAAAACAAATGAGAGGTCAAGGTTAATGTCCGTGCTACTGGTTGTGTATGACACAGTTTGCATACTTTGTCCTTGAGACAGTGGCTTTTCCCTTGGAACTCCCCTGCACCCCAACTCGCACCTTCAAGATAACAGATGTCTTCTGTGCTGGGGTGAGGGCCGTTCTCTTTACCCCTTTGTAGCCTTTTTTTTTTTTTAATAATAACCACTCAATTCTGCTTCTGCACTGCCCACATGCGTGCCTGCTGATTATCAAAAACCCTGAGTCCTTGAACTTCAGCCACACATTTGGAGTTTTCTGTGCGATTCTGGCTGATGATAGAGACTCCCTTAACTCGGCTTCAGTGGTCTTGGTTGGTCTTTGTCTCTCTGCATAGCACCCATCTTGGGTCCCTCCTGAACACTGCAGTCCTGGGTCTCCCTGTGGGACCCTGTCCCAGCACCCTTTGCTGGGTGTCTCATCAGCAGCTCCAATCTGCCATCTTGGAAAGGGAGCTCCTGATCTCCATTCTCGGTAGGTGGCGATGCCATCTGTGCTGTGAGGCTGGGGGCCCTGTGGGCGCAATTCTGCCCTGGGCAAACCCATCAGGCCTTGCTCCCCAGGACGTGTGTGGGCTCAGAACCCCACTCTCTGCTGCCATGGTCCCAGCCCACTGTCTCGTCTCCCGTGAGACTTCTGCACGACAGGCTTCCCATCACCTCGGAGTGAAGCCGTGGCTCATTTCCGCCCTGGGACCTTCCTCCTGCAGCATGCCCCGCCCCCCGTGCGACCCCGTAGGTCGTAGGTCGGAGTCACAACCTCTAGAATGTGTCACACAGCGCCTGCCATGGATGTCTGTGTCTGGCCTCCATGTCCGTTATATGTCATTTCCTTGTTTTACCTGCACTGTCCGTCCCCCATCAGGACAGTAGTGCCTTGGCGCAGGCGCTGGAGCCCTCCCGCCGTGACACCCGCTCGGCACACGCAGGCTGTGGACCAGTAGCTGCTGCCTGGATGAGCGGTCGTTTGTTTGAAGCGGCTTCTCTTTGATTCTTTGTGTGTTTCCTTGGTTATTTGTGTTTACAGCCTGCTGGTCTCTCCCTACCCACCTCCTGCTGAAAACGTCCCGTGCAGGTCAAACTCCTCCTGCTCACTGTGTTTCCATCGTCCCTTCACTTGGACTCTGTGATGGCGACTGGACCATGCGCTCAGATACTTGGCCAAACACTAGTCCCGAGAGAGAAGGTACTTTACAATGTGGTGTGTGTTTTGGTCAGTAGCTATCGAGTGACACAGATTGGCTCCACTTGAGGGCGGGCCTTGTGGAAGCGCTGAGAGAGGACAGGTTGGGGTCCCCCGAGGGAGAGGGCGCCCCGCCTCCAGTGCCTGGGGTATGCTCCGGCCCGGCGCTGGCCTGTCTCACAGACCTTGGGCTCACCAAGCCTCCACAACCATGGGGTCTGATGCGCTATCTGGACATGCACTTTAAAAGTACGGTTGGCAGACATTGCCCCCGTCTCTCACACAGACACCGATCCTTCAATCACCCATCAGCCATCATGGGCCCGTCACGCATCATTCTTTATTCCCTGAACAACTCTGACCCTCACAGACTTTTTTGATGTTAGATGCGCTGGCCTCTGTTTCCAGGAACTTTTCCCTTTGTTTCAGGGACTTACTACTTGTTTATCTTCGCTCTGTAAGCAAATCTGTTGGTCTCAGTTTTTAAAGTTCCCGGTTTTGCTGTCACTCTGAGAAAGCACATGTTCACCTCAAGAGGAGGTGAGTGCTTCCCCGCAGTTTCCTCCAGTCCGACCAGGGCCTCGTGTCCCTCAGTAGTGCTGGCCCTGCCGCTGGAGGCGGGGCCCCATCTCTCTGCACTGAAGGGGTCTTGTTCCAGTCACTTGTCTTCTGGAGTGACCTCAGCAAACATGGGCCTGGCCGTGGGCCGGGAATGGGCCTCAGGGCCTTGGCCAGAGAGCACAGGCGTCTGGCCTCTGCCGGGTGCTGGGAGGTCTCAGTCCACAAGGCCTGGGGGCAGGGCTGGCGCAACCCTTCCCCTCAAACCGCACGACATGGGGTCCGGTCGGGCATGGGCCTGCATGGGGCAGGTCACTGGGCAGCAGGTTCATGCCGCCCAGCTGTGACTCAGGTGCGGGAGGACACGTGTGTCCTGTTTGCCAGCACGGCTGGAAGCGGAGTGGGGGCGTCCAGGCGGGCGAGACTGCAGGGGTGCAGTGAACTTCTGACTCACAGGAAACCGCTGCCGGCCTGCACAGCCCTGAGTCAGGGCCTGTGGAATACCGGGGAAGGTCACAAACAGGGTGTGGGGGGAAACAGCCCAGCCGGGGCCCCGCGGGGGCCATCATGAGCCTCTGGCAGATGGATTTCTGTAGTCGAGCCGAGGTCGGTTGGTGCTTGTGTTAAGATGAAAGGGGAAGTTGGTGGAGAGCAGCCCATGGGACTCTTCTGCTGAAGAAATGAATCTGCCCGGCCAGAAGGGGCTGGGTTCTCAGGCGCTTTCCCCAAATTCAGCTCCGGCACTAGACAGCAGTGCTGGATCAACATTGTGTACGTTAGAGCATTTCATAAGTATGTTCCCTAGACAGAAAGAAGCCCAAGTATGGCCGCCTGGGCCCCAACAGGCACCCACCATGTTCAGGGGCTTGGTGCCCGGCCCTCCCCCATTCTCCCGGGACGGCTGAGGGGGGTTCAGGGGGTAAGTTCAAGGGCAGAGCGGAGGATCGGGGGCAGCTTCCTTGGGAACAGCTGGGAGGCAGCTGTGGCTGCACAGCGGGTCTCTGGGTGAGGCTGGGCGGGAAGATGTGGCTGAGGTCTGAAGGCCCAAGTACACACCCTCCTTTCAGTCTGCCAGACCATTCATTCATTTGTGTACTTATGCACTCATTCCTTCAGCTCCTGCACACACTGGTGTGTGCTGCCCTTGCTCCCCTGGGGGTTGGAGGTAGGATTGGGAGGAGGGCAGAAGTGGGGCAGGCGGACGGTTTTGAGCCTTGAAGCTAGAGGAGCAGACCCGGATGGCCTCGAGGCGGCTAGTGTGAGGAGGCCTGGCGGGGCCAGCTGGGACAGGCAGAGAGAGCCTGATATTGTCCAGATGGAAAGGGAGCCCATCGATGGATTTGAGCCAGGGCTACAGGCTCACAGTTCTTCAGGGGACCACACTGGCTGTGAGTTGGGAGGGAGCAGTCCTGGAGGCGGGCTGGACAACAGGGAGCTCTGGGCAGGGGGTGGCATGGTTTGGAGGGTGTGGGGAGACAGTGCCATGACCTTCGGGTGTCCTTTGAGGCCACTCAGCAGGAGGTCATTTACAGAGATGGCAGTGTTGGGGAGGGTAGACTTCCAAATGAGGTGACTTTGGGAATACCAGAACCATAGTCTATTTGTAAATCTGTGCCATGTGCAGGAGGAAGTGTCGGGGTACAAAGAGTTCTTGTGACTTAGGGACCTTTGTTCACTGAGCAAGTGTTTGCTGAGCGCATGTACTGGGCTCTGCTCTGTGTGTTGGGGTCATCAGAGAATCACAGAAAACACTGTGCTCTTGGCATTAACTTTCTGGGTGATGGGAAAGAAGTAACCAACTGATATAATGTTAAAAGTGCCTTAGAATGTACCAGAAGGGGCAGAGAAGAAAATGGAGTGGGGGAGGGACACAGGGCAGGGGTGTGGCCACTGTAGGATCCATGTACAGATGAACTGTGGGGAGACTGAGGTCTCATGTGAGCTCTGGACACAGGGTCACTGAGAGGTGGCCAAGGGTAAGGTGGGCAAGTTGACCCCCAGGGTGCGACCATGGGCGGCCTCATGGGTGGGTGCTGCAGGACTGGGGCAGCAGGTGGGTGCAGGGAGAGAAGGGGATCCATTCTCAGAGTTTAGCCTGAGCCCCTAGACCGGTGGACCCCCTTGGACAGAGGAAGTGGCAGCGACACAAGGACCCTGGGTGCGAGTTTCCTGTGGCTGCCATGGAGAATCCCACAGACCTCTGTTTCCTCGTGGTCCGGAGCCCAGAAGTCTGTCCCCGGCCCCTGGGCCACAGGTGGGCATGGGCAGGCTCCAGGACAGCCTGTGTCCGGACTTCCCTGCTCCAGGAGCAGCACCCTGGGCATGGTCATGTTGCACCATGGCCACAGCGGTCACCTTCCTCTGGTGTCACACTGACTTCTCCTGTGGCTCTGTGACAACACTGACCCCCATTGGCTGGGACCACCTCTCGAACCCTGACTCTGATGCCTCTGCAAAGTGCCCTTGCCCTGGAGGCCACATGCAGAGGCCTCGGGGGTCGTCTGACCACGTCCCGGGTGCAGTCATAGGATATCGAGTGTCAGGTGTGGTTTGGCCTCCACTGGCCACACACAGGGATGACCTGTGAGCCGAATCCATGGACAGATGAGGGTGTGTGAGGATGGAGGCAGCAAGAAGGATGAGCAGTGATGGGTATGCCAACAATGTGGCAGTGGGCCAACTGGGGGCTAGCGGGGGGCCAGCCGGGGGCCAATGTTGTGAACTGGCTGGGCTTGGTGGTGGCTTCTCTCCCTCTTTCCCCTGGCCTGTGGGTGGTGTCCACTGTGGTCACCTGCCCCCGTGACTACTTCCTCTCTTGCAGCTGGG
>NC_043704.1:154468054-154474497 GCF_006229205.1 Suricata suricatta
GGTCTGCAGACCAGCCTGTATACATGTGTGTGCAAGCACGAACCTAGGGCTTACACGTGTGTGTTTGCATGTGTGAGTGTATCTGCGAGTGTGCAGAGCAGCCCCTCTCCTTCCACCGGCTTCTCCATGGGGCAGCCCTCCATGGCGCACCTGCTGCTGCTGCACCCCATCCCGGTCGGGACTCTCTCGGACGCCTGCCTGCAGCTGTGGAGCCTCAGAGCTGAGCGAGGCAGGGAGACAAGAGGCAGGGATGTGAGCAAGGTTGTTTATGGGGCCAGCTGGCAGGCAGAAAGGCAAGGGGGCCACAGTCAGGGCTGCTGGCTCAGGAAAGCGTGGGCTGGGATTGGCGGCTGAGCTCTGGACACAGGTGGATAGAGGTGAGCAGGGGGGGACAGAAGTGGGGCCGGAGTGCCCCGCACAGGCCAAAGTCTGAGCCTTCCATCTCTGCAGATGCAGGACATCTGCTCTCCTGGGGCTACTTCACTGCAGCAAGAGCCCAGGGGTCAGGAAGTGGGGGTGGCGGCTGGAGAGGTGCAGAGGGGAATGTGAAGAGTCACGTCCCCAGATGACAGGGCCCAGGCCCCTGTGTCCTTGTGAGCAGGTGCAACGTGCCTGCTTCACAACCAGAGGGCTGTGGCAGAGGGGAGGGGCCTCTGATGTCTGACAGGCCCCAGGCTGGAATCCATGGCCCATGGCTGCTGCATATCCCTTTCTCTCACACCAGGCTCCCAGGGCTGGCTCCAGCGTGCCCCCTTGGGCAGGGCATCACCTCCTCACAGCCCTGCATACAGGAGTGCTGGCTGCCTTACTTTGATGAAGGGGACGAAGCCATTGTAGAGCAGAGTGAGAAGGAAGAGGGCCCCAAACATGGGCCACAGTCTGCCGGTGTCTTCCAGGTCCACGGAGTTGCCAGTGCTCTCGCTGTGGCTCTGGGGCACTGGGGCAGTCATGGCCAGACCTGGGGAGCAAGGGTGCTGGTGAGGAGGTTCAGTTCGGAACCTGCCCCCCATGCGGCGGGTTGCTGAGTGACAGGGCACTGCTCCAGGGGCGCATCTCCTGACCAGGCAGTGCCAGCCTGAGGAACGTCTGTGAGGCTTCTCCCTGCTGGCCCCCTGATCCCTACAGAGGCAGACAGGGCCCCACACGCATGCAGCAGATGGGCAGGAGCCAGGCACCCTGGTGCACAAGTCAATGCCCCAGTGTGAGGGGCATGCGTGCGGGTGGTGGTTGGCACCTTGCAGGGGTAGACGAACAGGGGGCCCAGCCAGGCATTGAGAGGTGGGAGCAGAACTGTAGGAACAGCACGCCCGAACACCGTCCTGGGAAAGAGCTTGCTGCGGGAGGGCAGAGGGCCCCAGTGCGCTGAGCCAAGGGCTCAGGCGTGTGGGGGCAGAGGGGCCGGGGCTGGGCGAGACACGGTGGCATCTGCATGTCTGAACAGCCACTTCCATGCACATTTGGGTGGGGGCCAGGATGTTATTATGCCCTAGTTTCCAATATCGCCCCAAGGGAACCAGAGACTACCAGGGAGACCGAGTCACACATGCAAGAATAAAGGACTTTATTATGGGCTTAAGTTTAGGCTCACAGACTCCACCAACCCGCTGGCCATGTGGAGAGAGCCCCGAACATGGCAGCATAGGGCTTTTTTAGGAAGGGGGCATTACAAGAAATGACAACACAGGTACAGCGATCCATTCCCTACCTCCCTATCAATACTGGCAGTAGTGGGAGCCAATCACAACATTTAGAGTATCAACCAATCACAGAGTGGACCCAGGACCCTCATGTAGGGCATGACTAAGACCCTCTCGTAGGGTGGGGTGTGACTAGCCTCCATCTTTAGGCCCGCCCCTAGAAAGGTCAAAGGTTAGCTGGTCTCTCCTGATTGGGTGCCACAGGAGTTGTCCTTCCTTCCCTGGGCAATGTGTGCCCTTTCATTGGCCAATGATACTGAGAAGCCGGCACCTTCCCCTTTAAGTACGGAGGAAGGCTGAATCAGACCTGCATCCTTACATTCCCCCCTCTGTCTTGTAACTTGACCCAATCCTGGGTCAGCTATGTTACCATTGTTTTGGTTTCTTAAGACCATTAACTGAATAACATTTACATACTCTTTGACAAATGCTATGATCTTATTAATGATACAAGAGCCAAATGTTAAAAGTATACCAATTTTGGTTTTTGGCTCCTCGTTTTTGTCCTCACTTGTGCTGGCCACAAACCACAGTTACTGGACCGATGATTCCTCAGGCTTCTGCCGTGCTAGACCAGCCAGCTTCTGGGGTGTGGCTGGAGAAGGGCTGGAGATCTCTGGAGCCAGAGACTTTTTGAGACTAGTTCAAGCTGATTGACTGGAACTGGATCACCTCACCAAGTTGAGGGTTCTTCAGAGCTGGCCTCATTAACTCCAGAGTTATGCATGAAACTTTAATAGGGGCTGAACTTTTTGTTTAATTGCATATCTGTGAAGTCTACTTTTAAGTCTCTTGAAAAGGTGTGACCCCCATTTTTAAATATCATCCTCACAGACTAACAAGCCTGAGATCCAACAACAAATATTTAAAGACACTCAGAACTAGAATTACATTTACAGTAGTGCATTGCTGAAACATAGTTTTTCTCTCTAAAAAAACCTCATTATCAGAGATAGCCAAATCGAAACTAATGCATTGGTGGAACCAGTCCATTCTTAACAACCCTGGCCTAATTATTTACATAAGCTCAGCAAGAAGAAAGATTGTTCATGAGGACTTTATAAGGCTTGCTTTGCTGGGTCCTTTTATAAGGAATCTCCAGGTTGGACTTTTAGTAGCCACTCTGGGCCAAAAGCGAAGCCAAGCCAGCACTTTCCATCAGACAGGTTTGCAATACCCGTTAAATTGGGCAAACTCCTCTTCCCAAGGCTCCCAACATATGCTGAGGTTCCTGCACCTGCCAGGAAGTGACTTTCTTTACTCACCTGGGGAGGCTGCTGGGAACTCTGTGAGCGAGGTATCCAGCCAACATTTCCAAAAGGCTTTATGGCTCCACGTTCCATAAAGTCAACCTTAGTTCCTTAAAGCTGTCAGGTCATCTCTGAGCCTATGCCTGACTCTCGAATAGGACATTCCAGTCAAAGCCTTGGTCAAACAACCAGTATTTTCAACAGTGTCTTACTATAAAATGAACAGATTCTTATTGAACTTATGCAAACAATTGTAATTGCCATGAAAGAAAGAATACTCACTGTGAGTTTTTGAATTTCAGATGGCTTAAGTATAGAGAAAAGTTAAATGCTATAGACAAATACTTTATAACATTTCTAAATATCACAGATTTCTCACAAGAAAGTTTCTTAATCTGGATAAGCAAACACTAAAGGAACAGCAATGTTTCCAACAACAAGAGTCACAAAACTGTAATTTTTATAATGCAGCTTTTAGCTCTGGAAATTTCCACCTATTTTAGTATTAACCTAAAAGATGTCCTCTCTACAACTTCCCTTGATGAAGAAACACGTTCTGTGACACAACCTAAAATCTGGAGCAGTATTGCTATAACAGTCAATGTGATGTTCGGCAAGGGAGTCGCAGCTTGAGCAGGTTTCTTTTGTCTGGGCGCAACTTTCATTGTTGCACCTCCAGGTTGATGCAGCCTTTTGGGACATGGAGGGGGTCAACTGTTCTCACGTGAGTGTAGTGAATCCAGGCTGCTATTCCATCCATTTTTAAGGCGGTTGGAGTGGTCAACAGTATGATGTAAGGTCCCTTTCCACCTCAACTCACAGTTTTCTTGCCAATGGCATTTGACATAGACCCAGTTGCTAGGCCGGTACTGGTGAGGCTCTGGAGGTGGACTTAATTCATAGAGAGCACGTAATTTTGGCCATACATGTTCATGAGACCATTGAATTGCTCAGGTTTCCAGCAACAGATTGTTATCCTCTATGTCCATTAAGGCTGCTGCCTAGAGGTTTGGGATAATAGGGGCAGGTTTTCCATACATAATTTCAAAGGGAGTTAAACCCATTTGGTAGGGAGAATTTCACACCTGATACAGGGCAAAGGGAAGGAGGGCTACCCAGTCTCCGCCAGTCTCTAAGGTCAATTTAGTTAAGGTCTCTTTCAGAGTTCTTTTCATTCTTTCTACCTGTCCTGAACTTTGGAGTCTATATGCACAATGTAATTTCCAATCTGCCCCAAAGAACTGTGTGATTCCCCGACTTACCTTAGACATGAATGCTGGTTCGTTATCTGACCCTCAGCTTATAAGCTGAGGAAAACCATACCTTGGCAGGATCTCATCCAATAATTTCTTTGCCACAATAGTGGCTGTCTTGGTCTTGGTAGGAAAGGCCTCACTCCATCCTGAGAAAGTATCTATAAAGACTAATAGATATTTATAGCCATACTTGCCTGGTTTTACTTCAGTGAAGTCAATTTCCCAGTAGGCCCCTGGCCTCCTACCTCAAAGGCGTTGGCCCGGGCTTTTGGGATTTGGATAGGCATTAGTGAGTTGGCATGTCTTGCACGAGTGAACAATTTCTTTAGTCTTGATGTGTAAGTCCTTGGTGGTTACCTCAGATTGTCGGACCACATCTAGCATTATTTTTGCCCCTATATGGGTGGTCTGGTGTATTTTATGTAGTATCTTTTCTGCCAGGGCTTCAGGAGGATTAACTTCCCATCCTTTGAAGAATTTGCTCATGGGTTGTCCTTGGGCCCATTTGGCTTCCTCCTCAGTATATTTGGGATTCTTAGGTAGGTTTGTGTCCCTGGGGTCCGGGAGGACTACAGGCAAGGCATCGATGGGTTTGAGGGCTGCTCCCTTGACTGTTTTATCAGCTGGGTTTTTTCCCTTGGCAACGGGGTGATCTTCTTTTTGGTGGCCAGGGCAGTGGATAATGGCCGCCCTTTTTGGAAGCCACGGGGCCTGTAGCAGGTCCATGATTTCTTGTTTGTTTTTAATAGTCTTTCCCTCTAAAGTCAGGAGGCCCCTTTTTTGGTAAATAGCTCCCTGCACATGGGCCGTTGTGAAAGCGTACCTGCTGTCTTTATAGATGTTGACTCTTAAGTCTTTGCCCAAAGTTAGTGCTTTGGTCAGGGCAATTAATTCAGCCCGTTGGGCTGAGGTCCCTGGAGGTAAAGGTTGTGCCCAAATTACCTTCTTGTTGGTAGTCACAGCTGCTCCTGCTTTTCTTTTTCCATCCCGGATGAAGCTACTCCCATCTGTGAACCAGGTATGGTCTGCGTTTTGAAGAGGCACATCCATCAGGTCTCCTTGGAAGCAGTGTACTTGGGCCAGGATCTCAGCACAATCATGAAGTGGCGGGGGGGGGTCTGCATCGGGATTGGGTAGGAGTGTGGCCAGATTAAGCAAGGAGGGAGCCTGAAAAAGAATTCTATCAGGGTTGAGTATCAGTGTCTGGTAATGAGTTATTTGGTCATTGCTGAGCCACTGGTCAGGTGGTTGTTTTAGTACCCTCTCGATTGCATGAGGGGTGGTCATGGCAGGAGCTTGTCCCAGAGTCAATTTGTTGGCATCATTAACTAAGGACACCACTGCAGACACTGTCCTTAAACAGGGGGGCCATCCGACCGCTATTGTGTCCAAGCATTTGGACAAGTGGGCCACTGGCCGTTTCCAGGGTCCTAGCATCTGGGTCAGCACACCCTTGGCCACCCTTTTACTTTCATCCACAAACGGGTGGAAAGACTTAGTAATGTCAGGAAGCCCCAGTGCTGCTGCTGACAAGAGAGCAGTTTTCAGAGTTTCAAATGATTGTTGATGGTCCATTGAAACTCACTCTTGTCTATGGTCAGTTCATTCAAGCGCTTAGCAATTTCTGCAAAGCCTGGAGTCCACAATCTGCAAAACCCCACTGACCCCAAGAACTCTCTCATCTGTCTGGGGTTTTTAGGTGGGGGTATGTGGAGGATGGTGTCCTTTCTGGCCGGAGACAACCATCTATGTCCATCCTTGAGGATGTATCCCAAATAAGTAACTTGGGGCTTACCGACTTGAGCCTTTTTAGCAGAGGCTCTGTATCCAAACCTGCCCAACGTCAGGAGTAGGTTTTTAGTTCCCTGAACGTAGCTTTCTTCAGAGGTGCTGCCACCAGGAGACCATCAACATACTGCAACAACGTAACATCTGGGTTTTCCCTCTGGTACTCACCCAAGTCTTCATGCAGTGCCTCATGGAAGATGGTAGGGGAGTTTTTAAGCCCCTGAGGAAGTCGAGTCCAAGTCAGCTGCCCGTTAATGCCAATATCAGGATCATGCCACTCAAAAGCAAAATACTCTTGACTTTTGGATGGCTCAAAAAGGCATCCTTGATGTCAAGGACTCTATACCACTGCTTCTCAGGCGGCAGGGAGCTCAGAAGGGTGTACGGGTTAGGGACAGTTGGATGTAGATCCATTACCCGTTTGTTAACCTCCCTGAGGTCCTGCACCAGCC
>NC_043704.1:154474597-154477117 GCF_006229205.1 Suricata suricatta
AGGGACAGTTGGATGTAGATCCATTACCCGTTTGTTAACCTCCCTGAGGTCCTGCACCAGCCTATAGTCATAAGTACCAGGCTTTTTTAACAGGGAGCAAAGGAGTGCTCCAGGCAGACTGGCAGACCCTTAAAACGCCCAGTTTTAAAAGGCGGTGGATGTGGGGTTTAATCCCCTCCTTGGCTTGTTGAGGCATGGGTTACTGTCTACCTGCAACTGGGTCAGCCCCAGATTTGAGTTCAACAAATATGTGTGGGCGATGGTTTGCCAACCCTAGACCCCCAGTTTCAGCCCAGGCTTTTGGGTATTTCTGGAACAACCGGTCAATTTGTATGTCAGGAGTTAGGGGCTCCTCATATAAGCGGTACTCATCAGCTAGTTGGAGGGAGAGGACCTGAATAGGCTTCCCATCCAAACTTAAGACTTATGCTCCTTGCAGGCTAAAATGAATCTGGGCCCTCATTTTTGAGAAAAGGTCTCTCCCCAGCAGGGTGTAAGGACAGTCTGGGATTATCATTAAAGAGTGGGTTACCCAGCCCACACCTAAATCTACTGATCTTTGGGTAGTCCATGAATACTGTTTGGTCCTGGTGGCACCTTGGACCCAAGGTCGCTTACTGAGGTAGGCCCATTGGCCTCTAATAATACTGAGTGTTGAGCCCCAGTGTCCACCAAGAAGTCAGTTGGTTTCCCCTCCACTTTAATAGTTACCCTAGGTTCGGGGAGGGGCTCCGAACCCCTTCCCCCCTAGTCCCTGTCTCCAGCAAACAATACTTTTGGCTTATCTCTATTTAGTTCTGGACAGTCCTTAGCCCAGTGTCCTTCATTGTTGCAAACGAGGCACCAGTATTTTCCTTTGAAGCAATTTTTACGTTGGTGTCCTCTTTTTGCAGTAGGAGCACCATTTATCGTTGATGGACCAGAGATTTTTTCTAATTGCTGGCGGCGGTCTTCTGGTTTTGCAGTCATGGCCCACAACACTCTAGCTAAATCTCTATTTTGTCTTTTTTCTGCCTTTACTTGTTTTTCCTCAGCACTGTCTCTGTTATTGTACACTCTTTCTGCTATCTCTACTAGATCTCAGAGAGTCTTTTCTCCAAGGCACTCGATTTCTTGTAATTTTCTCTTAATGTCGGGCGCAGCCTGGTTAATGAAAGCCATTGCCACGGTTGACTTATGATCTGCATGCCCTGGATCGAATTGGGTGAACTGCCTGAAGGCTTCCATTACCCATTCTAGAAAAGCGGCTGGGCTTTCATTTGCCTCCTGCCTTGTATCATATACCCTAGTCAGATTAGTGGGCCTTTTAGCGGCCACTTTGAGACCTGCCAATAGCGCCTGGTGATAAACCTTGAGGCGCTCCTTACCTTCTCCTGTGTTATGATCCCAATTGGGGTGGACGAGGGGAAATCAGGCATCTATGTCAGCGGGGTTTATGGTGGGTACACCTGTCGGACCAGGAACATATTTTCGTGCTTCCAGCAGGATCTGTTCTCGCTCTTCAGTTGTAAACAGAACCTGTAACAATTGCTGACCATCATCCCAAGTGGGTTGTTGAGTAAAGAGTACAGTTTCTAATAACCCAATGAGGCCCTTGGGATTCTCTGAGGAGGGGGGGGGTTGAGATCTCCAATTGTAAAGGTCAGAAGAGGCAAAGGGCCAATAATGAGGAGGCTGGTTTCCTGCCTCGTCTATAGGTCCCGTGGCTCACAAGGGGAGCATTGTGGAGTCTGGGGTGGTGCCCCTTCGGCCACAGGTCCCGTATGCTGGGACTCCTTCAACAGAAGGGAATGGAGCAGAGGAAGATGGCTGTGGTGGCAATGGGACATTAGGAGCAGGGCCAGAGGAGTTGGAGGGGATTGGGAAGGTGTAGGGCAAAAGAGGAGATCCTCATCCACTCCTCCCTGCAAAACCGGGTAGGGGGGTGCTGAGGGTAAGGTCATGGTTCATCTCGGCCTTTCTTCTTCTGGGTTTTGAGTCACCAGAACCTGAGAAGGTACTGGAGAGAGAAAGGATTTCACCCAAACGGGTGGGTTAGTGACCAGGTCCTTCCAGACAACAATGTATGGGATCTGATCTAGATGACCTTCCATACGTTGGAAAACTCTTTTTTCTATTGTTTCTGTGATGAGGAGGTAAAAGGTACCCTCAGGTGGCCATCCCACATTAAAGGTGGGTCACTCAGATTTGCAGAGTTTTTCCATCTTTTCCTTCTTGACCTCTATTGATAGATTGTGGGCTTGAGTTTTAACCTCTTTAAAATGAGTTAGATGGGATCTGTTTCTTGCGTTCTCTTTCTGTTGGTTCATTTTTCGTGTATAAGAATGCAACTGATTTCTGTACATTGACTTTGTACCGTGCAACATTACCAAATTCATTGATCAGTTCTAGAAGGCTTCTGGTAGAGTCCGCCCGGTTTTCCATATAGAGTATCATGTCATCTGTGAAAAGGGAAAGTTTGACTTCTTTGCTGATTCTGATGCCTTTTATTTCCTTTTGTTGTCTGATTGCTGATGCTAG
>NC_043704.1:154477217-154478431 GCF_006229205.1 Suricata suricatta
CCCCACCATGACCATCACACCCTCCCTCCCTCTCCCCCTTCAGTCCATGGTTCATTTTCAGTATTCAGTAATCTGCCTTGATCTGTGTCCCTCACTCTCCCCCGCTCTCTTTCCCTTTTCCTCTCTCCATGGTTCCCTGCCAGGTCTCTCCTGTTGGACCTATGAATGCAAACATATGGTATCTATCCTTCTCTGCCTGACTTACTTCGCTTAGCATGACACCCTCAAGGTCCATCCACTTTGCTACAAATGGCCATATAACATTCTTTCTCATTGCCATATAGTACTCCATTGTATATATATACCACATTTCTTGATCCATTCATCAGTTGATGGACATTTAGACTCTTTCCATGATTTGGCTATTGTAGAAAGTACCGCTATGAACATTGGGGTACATGTGTTCCTATGCATCAGCACTTCCATATCCCTTGGGTAAATCCCTAACAGTTCTATTGTTGGGTCATAGAAGAGTTCAATGAATAGTTTTTTGAAGAGCCTCCACACTGTTTTCCAGAGTGGTGGCACCAGTTTACATTCCCACCAACAGTGAAGGAGGGTGCCTGTCTCTCCACACCCTATAGTCTCTTGATTTGTTTATTTTAGTGACTCTGACCGGTGTGAGGTGGTATCTCAGTGTGGTTTTGATGTGAATTTCCCTGATGATGAGTGACACTGAGCATTGTTTCATATGCCTGTTGGCCATCTGGATGTCCTCTTTGAAGAAGTGTCTATTCAGGTCTTCTGCCCATTTCTTCACTGGATCATTCATTTTAAGTGTATGGAATTTAGTGAGCTCCTTGTATATTTTGGATACTAACCCTTTATCTGATAGTCATTTGCCACTATCTTTTCCCATTCTGTCGGTTGCCTGTTAGTTTTTTTTGTTTGTTTTTTTCCTTTGCCTTGCAGAAGATTTTTATCTTGATGAAGTCCCAGTAGTTCGTTTTTGTTCTTTATTCCCTTGCCTCTGGGGATGTGTCGAGGAAGAAATTGCTGTGATTGAGGTCTAGGAGCTATTTCCTGCTTTTTCCTCAAGGGTTTTTATGGTTTCCTGTCTCACATTCAGATCCTTTATCCATTTTGAGTTTATTTTTGTGAATGATGTCAGAAAGTGGTCTAATTTCATTTTTCTACATGTTGCTGTCCAGATCTCCCAACACCACCTGTTGAAGAGGCTGTCTTTTTTCCATTGGACACTCTATCCTGCTTTA
>NC_043704.1:154478531-154484160 GCF_006229205.1 Suricata suricatta
GTTTTCCTGTGGAATTCAGATGCTTTGCCTCCCTCCCAAGGAGGACTTACACAAACAAAGCACACAGAGAAACATACACACAATGGGGTCACACAGCTGCCACCAGTGAAAACCCCCAGAAGTACCACACCATAAACAGATGCACAGAGAGACAGACACAAGTTGGCTCTGTGGCTAAGCCAAGGGCACCCAGGTTTACCTTGCACCGCCGGTGTATGACCTGTTCCAGAGAGCCACCAGATTCCTGGAAAGAGGAGATTTACTTACCCCAGCCTCAGTTTCCCCCTGCCAGCAGGTCGTTTTAACACCTCTCCCATTTATACTCTGGAGTCTGTCCGACAAGAGGAGACCTGCCCAAGTCTTCCCCTGTACCTAAAGGGGTTACACTGCTGCCACCAGTGAAACCCCCTGGACCAAGGGAGTCAAATTCTGATTGCTCCCCTTGGCCCTCTGGGTTTCAGACACAAACAGCGTGGACCGAGCGGAAAACTCCCCTCTTGGTCCCCTGGGCGGGCCAAGTGGAATACTCCCCTCTCGGCCCCCCTATGTCAGTGGGTTCAGACGCCTCTCAGATCCCATGGCCTCAAGCTTTCACAGTGCGTCCACCTGGCTCCTTTGAGGCCTCACAGAGGTCATTTTGGCCACCTCCTACCTAGGCCCCGTGCACACAAACACAAAAACAGACAAACAAAAAAGACTTATAAGAGAACGAAAAACGAGTACACTCACCAGCTGGCGATTAGACCCAATGTGTGGGGGTCCCAGGAGCTCTTGCGGGGGGGGGGGGGGTTCCTGGCCAATGCACCAAATGTTATACCCAAGTTTCCAATATCGCCCCAAAAGGAACCAGAGCCTACCAGGGAGACCGAGTCACACATGCAAAAAGAAAGGGCTTTAATACAGGCTTAACCTCGGGCTCACCAACCCACTGGCCAAGTGGAGAGAGCCCCAAACATGGTGGCATAGCGGCTTTTTTAGGAAGGGGGCATTGCAAGAAATGACGACACAGGTATAGCGATCCATTCCCTACCCCCCTATCAATACTGGCAGTAGTGTGAGCCAATTACAACATTTAGGGTATCGACCAATCACAGAGTGGGCCCAGGACCCTCATGTAGGGCGTGACTAAAACCCTCTCGTAGGGTGGGGTGTGACTAGCCTCCATCTTTAGGCCCGCCCCTAGAAAGGTCAAAGGTGTTAGCCGGCCTCTCCTGATTGGGTGCCACGGGAGTTTTCCCTCCTTCCCTGGGCAATGTGCGTCCTTTCATTGGCCAATGACACAGAGAAGCTGGCACCTTCCCCTTTAAGTACAGAGGAAGGCTGAATCAGACCTGCATCCATACAACATGAGGGGCTCCCGGGGTCCTGGCTCAGGGCCCAGTTTTCGTGTCATGGGGCGTGAACATGGAAGTCATGTGAGCTTGCAAACTTTACGGTGATCTATTGAATCCGATAATAAAAACGTGACAATCTTTGTTTTGTTAGATTCATCTTTCTGGTAATTAAACCCTGTTGCATTCTACAAAGTTGTTGGTCTATGAGGAACAGGAAATGTTAACAAAGGCAGCTGCCCTTGCTCCAGATAATCTGAGAAAACCTGTTCCAGACACGTGGAGTATAGTGGCCAACGGCGGGCGTCAGCTGGACAGTCAAACGTTACAATGTTCCGCCGTGGACAGTGCCCTGTCCAGGTAAAGGCCAGGCGTTCCAACCCCCACCAGGGCACCAGACTGAGCCCCAGGGCATCAAGGGCTGCTCAGAGGACAGGACGGTGGGCGGGTGACATGCCTCATTTGCACCTTTCAGTCCCATGTGGCAGGCGAGGCCAGCAGGCTGTGTGTGGGGCATGGCCTGGGAAACGCTCTGATGTGGTGTGGAGGTGATTCGAGCTGTTTTTTAACGACAGAATCTGGGTCTCCTGTGGCTCTAACTCTGCTGCTTCTTATCATGATTATGGCTGAGCCTTTCTTTTTCTTTTTTTGCTTCTTTGCATGTCTTTTAATTTTTGATTGCACTCCGGACATTGAGAACAAACAGCCGCACGGGGGAAGTGGATACAGCAGCACTTTCCACGGGGCGGGGGCGAGGGTGCCTCCCATCAATGTAATCAGGACTAGAGCCGGCGGGGCAGCAGGACAGCAGTCTTCAACACCAGTGTTTGGGGTGGGGTCAGGACCCTCCTCCATTGGGGCTTCAGGGTCCAAGGTCCATGCAGGACTGGAGATCTGTCCCAGCTCTGAGCAAAGATCCTGTGTGGGGCAGTCGGTGGTGGGAGGGACGCACTGGGGCTCATCCCTATCTTCATTCCTCATGTCAGCCATTTGGATGTTAAAGCCTTGACTGATTCCCTCAGGCCCCTCTCCTGCCTGGATGCCAATACCTCTGTCTACTACTGTCCAGGGTGGGGGTAACGTGGTCGTGTTTACCTGTGTCCAGGGTGGGGGTAACATGGCCGTGCCCACCCGTGTCCAGGGTGGGGATAACGTGTCCGTGTCCACCCGTGTCCAGAGTGGGGGTAATGTGGTCGTGTCCGCCGGTGTCCAGGGTGGGGGTAACATGGCCGTGTCTGCCCGTGTCCAGGGTGGGGGTAATGTGTCCATGTCCACTTGTGTCCAAGGTAGGGGGAATGTGACCATGTCTGCTGGTGTCCAGGGTGGGGGTAACGTGGCCGTGTCTGCCAGTGTCCAGGGTGGGGGTAACGTGTCCGTGTCCACCGTGTCCAGGGTGGGGGTAATGTGACCATGTCTGCTGGTGTCCAGGGTAGGGGTAATGTGGCCAGCAATATCATCTTGCCCAGGAGCCAGGTCAGCCGGGCTCCTCTGAGTCCTCAGCTCTTCGGTGACTTTAAGTAAAGCTGGTTTATAAGATGTGTGTGGTGCTGTCCTGCTGTCCCCGCTCACCACACTGCCTTCGTTATCTGTGACACTCTGCCTGGAAGCTCACACATCCCAGTGCTGGGCAGCAGGGCTGGGCTGTGTGGGCACGGCTGGCAGGAAGAGACCTGCAGGGAGGCTGCTGTGATGGGTGGGGGCAGGATTGGGGGCAGCTGGCAGAGAAGTCCAGGGGCTGCAGGGTCCCCGCATGAGGTGGGTAGTGCAGGCTGAGGAGCAGGACCAGGTCAGGAGGAAGAGGGCAGGGGCCTGGTGTGTGGGGACCTTCCGTCCACTATTGTTATTTATAACAACAGTGATGCTGGCCGTGTGCGTGTGCTCAGGTGACCAGGTGTGTGTGCCCACACACACCCGCAGCCTGCACCTGGGGCCCTGTGCATGGCAGCAGACCAGTCTCCGGCCTTGGCTGAGTCTGTCCAGTGGGCTGGTCCAGCCTCACCTGGATCAGGGCATGGAAAGGCCTGCTCTGTGTCTGAGCAGGGCTACCATCTGCTGGGTGTAGGAAAGTGGACACTGGGAGAAGGTCAGGGTGGACCTGGCCCTCAAGGAGCCTCGGGTGGGGGGATGGATCTCCTTCCACACCTGCTCAGGGGACCAGGGGATGGGAGGTAAGCAGGGCCATCAGGCTGCTATGATGACTGCAGAACAGACGTGCCCGAGGGGCATGAGCCAGGGCAGGGGGTGCCCAAAGGGCAGGGGGCAATGCTGTGGAGATGGACTGAGAAGCAGGAGTCCCAGCCTCTGTGGGGACAGGGGCTGGCCCTGGGACATCAGGGGGAGGCCTGCTGGGGTGCAGGCAGGTGGACTGGGGGCTAGGGAGCAGCTGGCTCTCCAGAGGACCATCCAGGTTGTGCCTATCAGGATGCCGGCACTGCCAGGTCTGGCTGTAGGAGGCCTCGGGGTCAGCACTGTGGTCTGGGCACGTCCTCCACTGTGCAGAGCTTCCCATGGCAGGGTCTGGGCTGTCGGCAGGGTGTCCAAGCCAGTGGAGGCTGTCACAGCCTTCCTGTGTGCCCCTTCCCACATTGCTGGTGTGGCCTCCACATGGCGTCTGCCTCTACCCCACTCCTAGGGCCGCCTCTCTATGCTCCAGCAGCGGGGCAGGGTGGGGTGGGGGGTGTTCCACTACCTGCTTGCCCTCAGGTGTCCACCTCTGTCCCCCCTGTGCCTTTCCTGATGAGGTGGCAAGGGGGCCTGACAGGAGGCTTCTGACGGGAGAGCGAGCCCTGGCCCTCCAGTGTGAGCCCCCAGCCTGGTGGCCTCTGTCCCCTCTGCCCTGCAGGGGGCCTGCAGTCAGGGCCTGCTGTGGGCATGTGTGGGTCAGATTCTCTGGGCGCCCGAGCCCAACTCTCACTTCTGGGGGTACCTGGCTTCCAATGTACTGGCTGTTCTCCGAGGCCAATGGGGGTCCTGGGGCTTGGGGAGGCTCAGAGGTCCCTGGGAGGGTCATGTTTGGGGTGACCAGCCTCCCTAGGGGAGGCCACTGCTCTGAGCCCAGCAATGGGACAGGTCTTGGGGGGGAAATGCCTGCTATATGGGGGCCCAGTGTGGATGACACCTACCTCCCACCCCAACTAGTCCAGCATGAGGTCAGAGGACACAAGGACAGGGGCCAAGGGGACAGGTGTCAAGGCATCCAAAGCCCTGAGTATGGGGATAATATGTGTACTCCAGGCACCAAGCAGATTGGGGCGGGGCCATCCTGGCTGGGTGGCACAGACCCGTGGCTGCAGCCCCAGGACCCAGCCCTTCAGCTCCTCGGGGGCTGGCCCCCCAGCCCTGACCCGTGCCCATGTGTGACTCACTGGCCGTGTCCGGGCTCCAGCTGGCGCTGAGCAACCTCTGGGAGGCCTCATGCCAAACCACACATGTGTAGGTGTCCAGGCTAGGGGCCTGGGTCATGTGGACACACAGGACACTCCAAGTCTTGAAGGTGCCGTTCCCAGGCTCAGCCATGGGGGACACGGTGGCAAACAAATCAGGGTCCACTTGGACCTGGTCCTTCAGCCAGGTGAGGAGGATGTCCAGGGGCGAGACGCCAGACGCCTTGCACGGGAGCCAGGAGGCCGCTCTGGACACAGTCAGGACATGGACGGTGAGGCTGCTGGGCGCAGAGGCAGCTGCAGGTAGAAGCCACCCGGGGCCTTGGGGGAAGCTGGACGGCCCAGGTCCCAGACAGAGGGGCGGCTGTGCTGAGCAGAGTGTGCGTATGTGGGGCCCCTAGCCGTCCTGTCTCCTGGGCCTGGGAGGGACCTCACCATGTTCCCTGGGAGCTGCAGAAACCATGTGGGAGAATACACCTGGGGAGCTCAGGGTGCAGGTGACGTTGGCCCCTGAGGCCCAGGATGACACAGGCAGGTCCAGGTGGCTGGTCCAGCTCTGGGAACCATTGGCGTGTTCTGTCAGTGGCCCGTTGTCCACACCCTCGTGCAGGGGAGACCCGGCCAGCTCCCGGGACAAGCAGGCCTTCCGCAGGTCAGTCCCCAACATTAGACAGGTAAAGGTGGCTTGTCCCTGGAGCCACACGCCCTGCAGGGGAGGCCAAGGCAGGTAGAGGCCAGGAGGGCTTGTGTGGTTGCCACGCTCTGCCAGAGGACAGTGGCCAGAGAACAGAGGACAGAGGAGTCAGTGAGGGGCACCGGGGCACACAGACCCCGTGCATACCCGGTCTTTGTTGCCTCCTGGCCTCCCACCACTGGCCTGAGGACTTGCTCCCGAGCCGGGCTGTCCCCACTTCT
>NC_043704.1:154484260-154493720 GCF_006229205.1 Suricata suricatta
TCTCCCCCTTCTGTTCTTCCCCTTCTTCTCCGCTCTGTGCCCCGGGCACTGACCTCTGAGACTGGCATCCACCGTCCTTTCTGGCTCTCTGGCTCGCATCTGGGTGCTGCTGGTGGAAGGCACTGTGGAAGGCAGTGGGGGGTGAGGGGGGCTGACTGCCGCACATGTGATCGGGCCGCGGCCTCCCTGCGCCCCTCAGCCTTCCAGTCCTCTGGGGTCCTGAGACCTGCCCACACCCGCTGCCCATCAGTTGCCATGCCACAGTCACGTCTACACTTGTGGTGACAATGGCCAGTGAGTTACCTGTCCCAGAAGTTTGCTGTGTAAGGGGTAGGACAGCAAATCTCTAGGCTTTTCTGACTCTCCACTCCCCTCCGTCCCCATCCCTCTCAAACCGCACAGACTGTTCCCAGCTGACAGGAGGCAGGCTCTGGGCAGCACCAGGCTGCGGGTGCGCCGAGGCTCCCACATCCGGGGGACGGGGACCAGCGCAGAGCACTCTGTGTCCTCACCTGGGGGGCTCATCTGTCTCTTGATCAGTCCCTCTATGCAAAGCCAGGGCCCTGGCCGTGTTTAGAGATGCGGGTGACGTGGCTCTGGCCTGGGTGGGGGCCACCCGTGGGGGGAGGTTCTCTGTCCAGCTGCTTCTATTAACGTGGCAGAGGAGTGAATGCCAGACCCTCCTCCCAAGATGGCGGCCAGGGCAGTCGGGAGCCAGTGCGGGTGGGAGGGCAGGGCGGATCCTGCCGCGGAGAGGGCCTGGGCCCCATGTCACAGCTTCTGAACCTTAGGGGGACATGCTACATTCTGCAAGAGTGGCTCCTGGCCACCTGGGTAACACGTCTTCACGTGAGGCACCATGACAGCTCACAGCCCAGTCCTGTCTGCTGGGTCAGCTGAGCATCAGTCCTGGCCAGTGGGTCCGCCTTTGTCTGCTGTGCTCTTGCGGGGTTCTTGAGCCATCTCCTGTTTACTAGGGGCCCGAGGCAGCATCTGCTGGTGCCAAGCACAGGGCCTGGCACCAAGCATAGGGCCTGGCACACAGCAGGTGCTTAGTGGATGTCAGTTCAGTGCCTGCCCTTCTTGACTTGAAGACGTACAGGAGAAGTCATGGAGGGTTCCCTGGATGAGGCAGCCTAAGAGATGGGAAGGTAGGAGGGGGTGTACTGGGCTGGGGGCTCCTCACCTGAGACCGTGGCAGTGCCAGGCACAAGGGTGGTATCCTCTGATAGGGATGGCCCAAGAGTCGGCAGGGGTGCCTCAGTCTCCCAAGAGGCTGAAAGCAGAACAACATGGCAGGTGAGGGTCAGGCCATGTGTGCACTGGGGTGTCAGGGCTGCATGGCGGGCGGGAGGACCTGGAAGTGGCGGGAGGGAGGACGAATGGCTGTGTGTTGCAGAGGTGGGGGCTGGGCCATGGGAGCCTCGGGCTCAGCCTCGGCCTTTCTGCTGCACTCTGGGGACCGGGTCCGTGGGACAGGTTGGGCTGGGGTGATGAGAGGGTCAGTTGGGGACTGTGCCAGGGCCTGGGTGCCTGTGTCGACCCCTGGGGTCAGGGCCTGGTGGAAGGTGTGGGAGACCGTGGGGCCCTCCTTGGTTGTCTGGGGCCACCCACCTGGCCCCTGGAGGGCCTGCTGCACTGGTGGGGGCCTGGCTTCCACTGGGTGGTCAGGAAGGACAGTTCGATGTCTTGTGCCTTCATCATGAAGAGGTTGGTCTTTTTGGTCTGGTTTTGTTCCCCCCAAATCAAGGTCACCTGCTCTAGCAAGCATCCTCTTGCCAAGCAGGCCAGGCCTATGGGGTCGCCTTCTTCTGGGAGGTGACATCTTGAGACCCAGGGGAATTCATGCGCTGCTTCTTCAGAGCCTAGGAGACAGACAGGGCTCTGGGGCTGAGGGCTCCCGAGGCTGCGGGGTGGCTGGTGTGTGGCTGGGCAGAGCTGGCCGGGTGGCTGGTGCTGCCACTGAAAAGCCCGAGGCTGAGTCAATGCTTGGACCGGGGTGGCCCAGACTCCAGTCAGGGCACACCCTCCATGATGGGCCTGGGGCCACGCATCCCCACACTCACGCCCACAGCTGCCGGCCCCCGGCCTCCATGGCATGGCACCATGTGCTGTTTGCCGCTGAGGGCCATGTGGCCAACTTCTGTGTGGTTCCCGAGGAGTGGTTGGGGTCAGAGACCCCTCATCCCCGACCTCGTGCCTACCCAGGTGGACAGGCCGTGCTGCACATCAGGCTCTACCGGCTTCAGGTCCCCGCATGAGGGACCTCGGGTTGGCTGTCTCCAGTCCCCTTGTCCTCTCCCTGGGGACCTGGCCTTCCAAGGGTGGCTGAGCAAGTGTGGGGGCCCTGCCTATGTCCCTGATGGCACTGCTGTATCTTCATCTGTGGGCCCTTTCCTTCTGGCTCCTGCCTCATCCCTTTCCCCCCAGGTAACAGGCTGCCATTGCTCAGACAGGGCCAGACATGCCATTCTTCAGCCTGGACTGAGGCCGTCTGGGTGGATGATGGTGCCAATTCCCCTCTCCACTGGTCCCCTGGGGGCAGAACCCACCCTCTGCTCTCCAAGCACCTTACCACACTGGCCCGGCCTTCTCCCATCCACATCCCAGAGGCCCCTGCTTCACAGAGCTGCCCACATAGCCTCCCCCTCATCCCCTTGGGTCCCGACCATGGGTCTTGGGCTGTATTGTGTCCTAATTCTGTGTGCCTCAGAGTGTGACCTTGCTGGGGGGACAAGGTCACAGTAGATGAAATCACGAGGTCATACTGATGGAGGGGGGGCTCCAAATGCAGCATGACTGTCCGTACAAGAGAGGACATGGATGCATACAGGAAGCGCTCTGTGTGAGAATGAAGGCAGGATTGGAGGGAAGACCAAGGATCGGATGCAGCAGGCAGAGGCCAGGGTGGGGGCATGGAGGGAATGTGCCCCCGGAACTGACACGGTCAGCATCCAGCTCCCGTTGCATCTGCTCCCACAGGAGAAGGTGGCACGCAAACTCTGGTGCCCGAAGGGGGGGTGTGACAGCGCTGATGTACAGAAGGACAGATATGGCGTCAGCTCTAGTGGCTGGGGTTCTGAGGTGCATGTCAGAAAAAGCCAGACTGTCTTGAAGACTGTTGGTAGAAATTTGGATGTTAAAGGCGATTCTGGTGAGGGCCGCATGCTGTGTCCCGCCTGCAAGCTGTGTGGACACATGGCTCAGGAGACCCCAGACCTCTGCTCGTGGTTCCCAGTGGGTGTGGGAGGAGGGAGAGGGAGAGGAAGGAAGGGGGCTGGCAGAGAGGAGCCAGAACTAGAAGCTTTGGGAGGGTCTCTGCCCATCTGGACCCTGGGCCCAGGGTCTGGCCGGGCCTCCTTTGGCTAAGGAATGACCTGTGTGCTCCAATCAAACATCTAGCCGGAGCCAGGAATGGCCATGTGGTTACCCAGGAAAGGTCTGGCCTCCACCTGGGCCCTCGCTGCCACTGCCCCATGGTCTGTGGCCGCCCTGGCGGGCGAGCTTCCCACACAGGGCCCGCATCCGCCTCTGCCGTGGCCTGCCCCTTTTCCGTGGTGATGGGAGCCTGCTTCCGTGCCTCCCCTGCCAGGGGCTCTCCTGACCGGCTCACCAGGGACTTCTGCTCCCGTCCGCTCACCACAGATGCCTCAGTGGCTGGGATAAGCCCTCAGGATGGGGACTCGTAGGCGGGGCACCCTGCTGGTCACACCCCGGGGGCCCAAGCCCGGTTCCCGGTTCCTGACGTGTTTGGGACCCTCGCCAGCTGGGCTGCCGTCCCTTAGCAGACTGGACGAACCTGAGAGTCTGGGTCCCCCCAGTGGAGCCCGTCTCCCGACATGTCCCCTGGGCGCACACACAGCACACGAGGGCGCAGTTCAGGATAAAGAACCTTCACGAGGAAGCAGTTTCACAAGATAAAATATACACGTTTATTTCAAGATGACAGAGCGGGGCTGTGTCCACGGCACTCGGCCTGGTCTCGAGAAGCCTGTCTTTGGGCTGCAAGTAGGAGGGGTGACGTGGGAAGGATTTAAGTACAAATCGACGGGCCCCAAAGTGCCTCCCAGGTCCCATCTTCTGGGTCTCCGAAGTTCTTAGCCAGGGCGTCATTTCACCTGCAGAAGACAGACACGTGAGCTGAGTCCCCGCTGCCCAGAGGACAGTGGGTCAGGCTCGGCCTGAGGCCATCGGTGCCCTTCCCCCCACCGCAGGCCAGCCACTACCTTGAAGAGGGTGACGGTGGTGCTGTAGAAGACACTGAGGAGGAAGAGGACAATGAAGGTGGAGGCCATGGTGTTCAGGTTCTCGAAGCCCTCCTCCTCGGCACTCACCTCCCCTTCTGCAGGGGACACAGCACAGCAGCATCAGGCCATGGCCCCGGCACAGCCCGGCCCCAGAACCACCCTCGGCCCTCGGCTGTGCTGCATCCGGGATGGCCGTGGGGCAGGAGAGGGTGTCCACCGCCTCCTGGCCCTGCAGTCTCCGCACCCAGCTCTTGGGGCTGGGGGATCCTGGGCTCAATCAGGAAGAGGGTCTCAGCCAAGCGTTAGCTTGGCTTTGAGAGCCCAAAGAAGGGGGTCCGGTAGAGGCAGAATGTGGCCAAAGCAGAGCAGGGTGGTAGTCCTGAGCACCTTATCTAGGAGCCCTGGGGTGGCGGAGAGTACAACAGAGAACATAGACTCGGGGGTGCGGCCTGGGCCGGGTCTGGAGGCAGGGACCCCGGAGGAGTGGCTCACAGCATCCTGACTCTCCTGCGGAAGGTGGTGTACAGTTGAGGCCACCTGGGGCTGAGAGGCAGGGAGCAGCCCCCCGCCCCTGCCAGCTGAGCTGTGGGGCTGCTGTGGCCCTGGCCACTGAGGCCAGCGAGGGCTAGCAGCTGGCAGGGGTCTGGACCCAAGGGGGCCTCTTCACTTCCTAGTGAGACTCCTGCTCGTTGTCTCTCCTGGGAGCGGACACACATGTGCGCCCCTGGCTGGCTTGTCTGCCCTCCCAGGACTCTGGAGCCAAGGGGTCAGATAGAGTCCTGAGGCTCCAGGGGGGGTTGACATTGGGGTGGTCAGGCTGAGGACATTCATTGGGGTCTGCAACCTCCACACAGGTGAGCTCAGACGCCCAAGGCTTGGTTCTTGGAGGGGGCCTGGGAGGCAGCCAGAAGGGGGCTGTGCTGCCTTTGCCTGTTCAGGAGAGGAGACGGCACTCAGGCCCCTGCCCCTCTCTGCCCACTGGGCTCTGTTCTCCCTCACTCCTTATCCTGGGTCCTCATTTTCCACCATTTCCAGGGTCGGGTGTTTGCAGGGGCTCCCCATTCAGATGGTGCTTTCTGCAGCCTCCCTCTGCAGAGGGGAGCCTCCGGGAGCAGCCTCCCTGCCTTGGGGCTAATGTCCAGGCACCACCTGCTCTGTCCATTCACCCGTGGGTGCCAGGGTTCTGCCGCCTTCAAGTGCGTGGGCATGGGCAGGGGCTTCCCTTGGCCCTGGGCCTGGGAATGGTGGTCCTGGTCAGAGTCCAGGCTGGGCTGGCCCATGGATACACCTCCGAGCTGAGACAGAAGGGCAAGCAGAGTGTGGGCACAAAGCCCTGCAGAAAGTGACACAGCTGGAGAGGACGGAAGTGGCTGCCCAAGGCACCAAGTGACCATGTGTGTGCGCATGTCAGCATGTCTGTGACTGTGTGTGTGTGTGTGTGTGCCTGTGTGCATCCATGTGTATGGGTGTCTGCATGGCGGTATGCATGTGTATCTTTCCATATCCCCATGTGTCTCTGTGTGTATATGCAAGTGCCTCCATGTCTACGTCCACATGCGTGTGTGCATGTGTATGTGCACCCATGTACCGTGTATGCCTGTGTCCACGTACATGTGTGTTTCTCTGTGTATATGTTTACATGGCTGCACAGGTGTGTGTGTGTGTGTCCGTGCCTGTGCAACTACCCATGTGCATGCATGTAGAAGCCTGCATGTGTGTGCATGTGTCCGTGTGTGAGTGTGTGCGTCCATGTCTGTGTAAGCACCCATGTGCATGCATTTCAGTCTGCATGTGTGTGTGTGTGTGTGTCCGTGTCTGTGCAAGCATCCGTGTGCATGCATCCGTGTGCATGCATTATAAGTCTGTATGTGTGCATGTGTGTGTGTGTCTGTGCAAGTACCCATGTGCATGCATAAGTCTGTATGTGTGTGTATGTGTGTGTGTCTGTGCAAGCACCCAAGTGCATGCATTATAAGTCTGCATGTGTATGTGTCTGTGTGTGTGTCTGTGCAAGTACCCATGTGCATGCATTATAAGTCTGTATGTGTGCATGTGTGTGTGTGTCTGTGTAAGTACAATGTGCATGCATTATAAGTCTGCATGTGTGTGTGTGCATGTGTGTGCATCTGTGCAAGCACCCATGTGCATGCATTATAAGTCTGCATGTGTGCGTGTGTGTGTCCGTGCCTGTTCAAGTACCCATGTGTATGCATGTAGAGGCCTGCATGTGTGTGCATGTGTGCATGTGTCCGTGTATGTGTCTCTGTATGTGTGTGGCACACCCAGGTGACCATGGGAATGCTAGAGGAGCACATGGACTTGCAGAGGCTGGCAGGGGCAGGGGCGGTGGTGGAGGTTGATCTGGGGGTGAGGACAGCATGGCCGTGGGCCTGGCAGGCGAGAGCATTGCTCACTCAGGACGAGCATCTTTTGAATCGATGTTTTTATTTCTAAGTTTGATAAAATGCCACATGTCATCCCATTGGCACGGTTAGTTTGCACACATGCACACACAGCGACGGGTCCCCCGGGGGCTCTGGGATCCACTGAGAAGGGGGGCAGCCCGCAGGTCAGTAGCAGGTGCTGGCCGTGTCAGACAAGACCAGGGAAACGTTGTACAGGGTGGGTTTACCAGTGGCCTTGTCCACGCTCCTCTCCGTCACCATGTGGGGTAGGGCCTCATGGCCCACGATGCAGGTGTAGGCCTCGCCCGAGCTCCACTCTTCCTCACTCACGGTCAGAGTGCTGTGCACGAAGTACAGGTCAGGGTTCTGGGGCTCGGGCTTCGGGTCGCTGGTCACGTAGCTGTCAGAGGGCATGGGCTGCCCCTTCTGCAGCCACTGCACGAACACGTCTGGAGGGGAGAAGCCCTTCACCAGGCAGGTGACAGTGGCTGACTCCCGCAGGCTCAGCTGCTCCCGGCTGGGTGGCAGGACGTAGACGGACGGCGGCTGCCTACTGACACCTGTGGGGGGAAGGGCAGCAGTGAGCCCAGGCCAGAGGCCGGCAGGCAGAGGCTGTGGGGGAGCCCTGGGGCAGTGGAGGAACGGACCCCTACCCTTGGGCTTGGAGATGGTCTTCCTCAGTGGCGAGGGCAGATCTGTGTGAGTCACCGTGCACGTGAAGTCCTCCCCTGACTCCCAGTCCTCCGCACAGACGGTGGCCTCCCCCGTGGCACTGAAAGTGTTGTTGACATTGCTCTGGAAGGAGGTGGCTGTTGGCAGAAACTCGCCATTCTGGCGGGTCCAGGAGATGTTCAGGCTTTCGCGGGTGGTCAGGTCTACAACCCTGCAGGTCAGCTTGGCTGACTTGGTTTGGAAGATGCTGGCGAAGTTGGGGGGAATGGTGAAGATGCGGATGCTGGCTTGTGGGTCTGTATGGGCAGAGCGTGTGTGTCAGTGACTGGCTGGATGTGCGATTGGGCAAAGGGGGGAGGTTTTCCCCAGAGAACAGGAGCCAACTTCACTGAGCCTTCCTGAGCCCCAAGGACCCCTTGGAGGGGAGGCTGGGTCTCCCTATCTGACAAATGGCCCCCTCCCTGCCCGTGGCTGCTCCAGGAAGGCTCAGAGAGTGGCTGCCCTGAGTGGACACCTATGTATGTGAGGTGTGAGGGGTCCCAGTCCTGAGGGCCGCACGGGGGGCCCGGACCACTCACTGAGGATGCATGTGGAGGACACGTTCTTCTTGAAGGTCAGCCCTTTGTGCACCACCTTGCAGGTGAATATGCTTTGGCTGAGCCAGTCATTCTCGGTGATGGTCAGTGTGCTGAGGATCCTGTAGGTCACGGGCCTCAGGCTGTCGTTCTCGGCCTCCGCCTTGCCTGTGTTGAAGCCAGACTTGATGGGCTTTCCGTCACGAAGCCAGGACACAGTGATATTCCTGGGGCTGAAGCCTGTCGCCTGGCAGAGGAGCTGGGACGTGCGCTGGTTGTTGTCAGAGAAGGCATCACGGGGCGGGATGAAGACCGTCACGTTGGGGGGTATATCCATAGACACTGCTATGAGGGGACAGGATGTCAGCCCATCTGACCCCCCCCGTCCCACCCCCCCACCAGAGGTAGGAGGGCCTGACTCTCACCTGGGAAGCGCACGGCCACCTCACCGTTGCCATTAGGGTGCTTGACATTGCACGTGAGGAAGTCATCGGAGCCCTCGAGGACGTCCACGGAGGGCAGGAGCACCTGAGAAGTAGCCAGGTACTTGCCCTCTCTCAGGACTGTGGGGAAGGTCTTGATGTCCTGGCTGTTGACCACACTGCTGTTCTTGAAGTTCCAGGAGAAGGTGACAGAGTTGGGCAGGAAGTCCCGGGCCAGGCAGCCCATGGCCACCAGGGGCTCATTGGACAGAGAGCTCTCACAGGTGATGAGGGGGAAGAGGTCTGGACGGGACGGGGTTGCTGAGGGCCAGAGAGGGACAAGAGACAGATGAGAAGGCGTCTTCTTCCCACACTCTGGCCAGGCAGGCCAGGGCCAGCCACGTGGCTCCCTCATTTTGCTGCTACTAGGGCAGCCCTCACGGCCTCCCCAGCCTGGGCTGACGGTGCAGTGGGCAGCTGTGGTGAGGCCTGGGTCCTGCCGGGAACGGGAGGTGCAGAAGCCCCCCGCCTGCTGCAGAAGTCCAGCCCTCGGCTTCTGGGAAGTTGAGGACGCTTTGTGCTGGGAGAGGCAGAGGCGGGCTCCTCCCAGCACCTGCCACCCTTGTTTTCAGACGCACTCTGGTGCTCTGGCCCTCAGCTCAGGACAGCTTGGCCCCGACTAGTGGTGCCATCCCTCTGAGACCCCAGAGCCACGTAGGCACACTCAGCCACGAGCCCGTGAGCTGTCCATGTGGAAGGCTGACAGCATGGAGCAGAGCCCCCGGCCCCGCCCCCCTCCCAGGCAGACCACCAGCCCCGGCCTGTGTGTGTAGGGTCAGCAGAGGCTGTGAACATGAGGACTGGCACCATGTGATTCTTCCTGGCCCATCCTTAGCACAACCAGGTCATTGAGGTCAGCCCAGTGTTAGTCGGGACAGTCCAGCAAGGCCAGGTCTCCCTGGTTAGAGCTAAACAGTCCTACACGAGTTATTCTAGCACACGCCTGGACATCAGACTCCTCTGAGCCAAGCCAGCCTAGACAGTCCATTTCTGCTGGGGAACCTCAGTATCCTGATTAATCAGCTCCAATATTAAGCCTAGCATATCAGCCCAGCCCAGCCCAGCCCAGCTCAGCCCAG
>NC_043704.1:154493820-154511994 GCF_006229205.1 Suricata suricatta
CAGCTCAGCCCCGCTCAGCCCTGCTCAGCCCCATTCAGCCCAGTTCAGCCCAGCTCAGTCCCAGCTCAGCTCAGCCCAGCTCAGCCCCAGCTCAGCTCAGCCCAGCTCAGCCTCAGCTCAGCCCCGCTCAGCCCTGCTCAGCTCCATTCAGCCCAGCTCAGTCCCAGCTCAGCTCAGCTCAGCTCAGCCCAGCTCAGCCCAGCCTAGCCCAGCTCAGCCCCAGTCCAGCCTAGCCCAGCTCAGCCCCAGCCCAGCTCAGCTCAGCTCAGCTCAGCCCCAGCTCAGGCCCAGCTCAGCCCAGCCTAGCCCAGCTCAACCCCAGCTCAGATGAGCTCAGCTCAGCTCAGCTCAGCCTGGTTCAGCCCCAGCTCAGCCCCAGCCCATCCCAGCTCAGCCCAGGCCAGCTCAGCCCAGCCTAGCTCAGCCCATTTCAGCCCTGCTCAGCCTGGTTTAGCTCAGCCTCAGCTCATCTCATAAATGCCTACTCAATCTGGTTTAGTTCAGCTCAGCTGCGGACTGCTCTGGGCAGCTCAGTGTAGTCCTGTTACAGTGCAGTCCCGAAAGCCCAGTCCTGGAATCGGCCAGAAAACTTCAGGCCACCAGACCTATTTGCCTTAGCCCAAGCCATCTTATCCAGGAATTCGTATAGCTGAGCCTGGCTCAGGGCCAGAGCCTTCTGGTGCCCGTCCCTGCGTCCCCCCCATGTGTCCTCGGGGACTTCTCCAGTGGAATCCCCTGTCTTCTCACGGCCCCGTCCCAGTCTCGGCAGCTCTGGCCCCGGAGCATTATCAGTGGCTACCACCTCAGTTTCCTGGGTAAAATACTTCCTGGTCAGTTTAAATTCACCAAGACATTTTACAAGGACTGAGGAGCGTTTGCTCTCATCAGAGTGAAAAGCCTGTCTTTGCTTTTAGAGTGGACAGTGCTCCTTTTGTGCTGAAAAAACAGCGCTGGGGTCCTCTCCCCGGGACCTTCACCGTCCTGGGCTCATGCCCTTAGCTGAACTCCTCGCTTCTGCGTCTAAACTTTAACTAAATTCCCTCTAAATAAGAATCATCACTAAACATGACCAAAAATGCACCTCCTCTGAATTCGCACGTGTAAGCCAGCTCCTTGTCATGAAGCTCTTTACAAGGCGAAGGCTACTTTCAAATGCACAGTAATGACCTCAAATCCAAAGCTGCATTTATGACTCAAAGACGCCATAAGAGGCGCTTTGTCCATGTTAGACCATCTGAGCCACAGAATTCACAGTTACGAAGCCAAGACAATGGTCACGCAGGGATTCATACAAATAAACCTCACTGTTTCACAAGCAATCTTTAAAGACTGACTCTTCTTCAAGCAGCAACCAAAACATCAAACACAAACTCTCCAGAGCAGCAAATTTGGCAGCCAGGCTGCCTTTCTCTTACCATGTCGGCTCCCGGGTCACCAGAAAGTCCCGTGGGGTCTCTGGTATTGAAGAATTTCTCCAGATCCATTAAAATCGATTCATTGATGAATAGCTGGTTGGCCTTGTGGCAGAAGCCACGGCAGGCCCGGTTGGAGTGGGGGGTCCCCAGCCACGGCAGCCTCGGGCGGCCGGGTGGGCCCTCTACTGGGGCTCCTTCAGCTCAGGAGCCGCCCCGAGCTCCTTTCTGATCCGAGACCTGACCAGGCTTCCTCTCACTCCACCAGCCAGCACGCGCCACTGAAACCATTCGGGACACTCACAACACATGCTTCGCCTAAGACTCGTCTCAACACGAGTGCCTGAAAAGCGGTCTTGAAAATGCTGACGCGAAGGCTACTTTATCAGGATATCTAAACTCTTGCTAATCATAAAGAGAAAATCAACTAACTTAAAATATTGAGAACACAGTAATTGTAAAAACAGTGCTTTGGGACATTAGAAAATGGTTTGAGATTAAGACCATTTGAAGGAATAACTAACTTAAAAAGTTACATCAATGCATTGATAACAGTCCCCAAGACTGCTTAATTTCTTACTTTCAAAATGAATATCAATGCGGTGTTGGCAGCGAAGACTGAAAAATTAAATTCAAATTGTTAAAAAAGGAACCATCCCAGCCTGTGCCAGCGTCTTGGCTTATTTTAGAAAATGCAAATGATGCAGGTGTTGTTTGTCAGATCCGTGGGGCTGGTCAAAACCACCCGAAAACCGCTTCTCATGACCACAGACTATATATGTGCCAAGTCTGTTTTCTCGTTTCCCGAAATAGACGGTCCGTGTGACCCGCTTCCTGCCACCTGGGGCAGGGGTCTGGCCCCACACGCCGCCCCGGCTGACTCCTCAACACCACTTCCAGAGTCACTGAATTAAATAAAAAATAAACTAATTCATTATTGTCAAAACCCAGCTCTGGGTCAGGGCCACAGCACTGCGTTCCTATTTCCTGTATCTCCTCTAGAAAGACATGATTCAAGCTTGTCAATGGACTGATAGACTAAACGTTTAACATGCCAAAAAGTGTCTCCCAGAGTAAAGTCCCAGTTGTCTTAACTAATTTTGTCAGGAGCCACTTCAAATGTCCCCTGTCCTTTAACATTCAGTCAGTGCGCCTCTTAGGAGGAGCACACCATCTTTCAGAAGCTGACCTCGCAGAGCCGAGCCCTGCAGCCCCCAGACTGCCCTTCTTAGGTGCCTAGTCTTTACAATGGACCAAGAACCATAAACACAGTCTACACCGAGCACCACTCCTAATTCTGGGGAAAGTCTTTCACAGCGCCCTGTATGTGTGGCTTTCTTGTGACTCCAAACACAGCCACCCACACACACTCGTGAGCCGACACCAAGATCCAGGTAGCGAGACCTCTCCTGCCGCAGCCACACTGTCCTGCAGCCCCCGGGGCCCTGGCAGCTCACCCACACATGGCCTGTCCAGCCTCCAGCCCCTCTTCAGGGCTCAGTTACTGCACTGGACATGCTGGCATTATTCCAGTTTTAGAAAAGCATCATAAAATCAAGAGGCTCTGAAATCCCTGAGGCACCCGGCTCTCATCCCCGTCCGGCCAGCCTGCCCCTGGGGGACGCGTCCTGAGGACCAACCATCGATGTCCAGAAAACCCCAGAAAACCCCAGAGAGGAGCAGAGAATAAAGACCCCAGCAGTGCTGCTCTTACCTGAGGAGACAGTGAGCGTGGTTCCACGGCCCCAGACATCCATACCATAGTAATCACAGTGGTGAGATCTCCATTTGCACCCCACCAAAACCCTGGGGCCTCAGCTGGCATCGCCCCTGCTGGGAGGGCTGCACTCCCAGGCCACACGGAGGCTGATCCCCAAGTCACTGCTCTCTGGAGGGTCCTGGACCCCTCACTGGCTCCACTCCCCACACCCCACTGCCCCTGAGATCCCATGTCCTGGCCTGGCCCCTCAGAGGCCAGACCACTGCCTGCCTGGGCCACCTGACTTCAGACCACAGCCCTGAACTGGAACCCAGAAAAGTCCAATCAGCCCCATGGGCCACTGCCCAGACGGCAGGTGTGTCAGGGCCACAGAGTCTGATTATGCTGATTATACCACAGTCACGGGGGCCCCCAAGGAGGCTTCAGTTACCTGGCCAGACCCACCCAGACTGCCACTGTGGAAAGGCGATCTCCAGCCCTGTGTCTGGGAATCCTGTCTCTGCCTCTATTTCCCGGCCCCAAATTGCATCTCTGACAGGGAGCCCCCAAATCCCTGGTCTCCCCAAATGCAGCCAGAGTGTGTGTGGGGGGGTGAGGACCCACCTGAGGACACGGTGACCGGGGTCCCAGGGCCCCAGTAGTTGAACCCGTAGTCACATTGTGACAATGTCTCTGGGGCCCCAGACAAGAAGCGGAGCCTGGCTAAGGCCTCAGACCACCTCAAATCACAGCTGGTGGGGCTGAGAGGACCCAGTGGCCCCAGAAACCGAGGGTGGCTGAGGTCCCTGTAGAACCCGGCCACCACGCCAGTCCTTCTAGATCCGAGACCCTGGCACCCTCATTTTTCTCCCCAAATGCACCCAAACCTCCAGACAGAGAGAGGAGAGGAAGGCTGGGAGGACTCACCGGAGGACACGATGACCATGGTTCCTTGGCCCCAGTAGTCAAAATAGTCACTCTGCCATGGGCCCCGCTAAGGGGTGTACAAAAACCTCCACCCTGCCAGCTGCCCGGTGTCCCGGATCCTTGGGCGTGCACCCCTCCCCCCCCACCTCTGGACGCGGAGCCCCCTCTGCTGGCCTGATTTCCACAGGCAGGAGCACCTACTCCCCACTGAAAGGCCATTGCCACGGTGGGAACCTCACAGCCTCAGCAGCAGCCCTCTGGGCTCCCCAGACGGTCCCACACAGACCAAGGGGCTTCTGGATATTTCTCCCCCAGCCCCGGGACAGAGGGGACAGCAGAAAGCCATCTTACCTGAGGACACGATGACCTGGACACCTTGGCCCCAAATGCACAGGGTCACAGACCCTGTTTCTCCCTAGACAAGAACTTCCCCTGGCCCCTCGCACAGGCCAGAGCCCACCCCCCAAGGATGCAGCAGACACAATCAGCTTCCCTGCTGCCAGCCACCCAAACTTGAGCCACAAGGGAGACAATTACCTGAGGAGACGGTGACCTGGACACCACGTCCCCACGAATCGAAGTCATAGCCACACTGGTGTGCCTGCCTGGCCCTGGCACACAAATATCCGGCCCCGACCCCGCTCTGCCCACAACTTCTCCTTCCAGCCAAGCCCTGTCCCCGGGGCTTCTGTCCTCTCTGCTGGCTCTTGCTTGTCACCCAGAGGCCCTGCAGGTCTCCGGCACTCAGCCCATGGTGGAGTTGTGACCAGTCCCAGGGACCCGGACTGAGGCACCCTGAACTGGTGCAGCGGGGACTCACCTGAGGAGACTATGACCTGGGCTCCCTGTCCCCAAATATCGAAGTTGTTATATCCACACTGGTGTGCCTGCCCGGCCCTGGCACACAAATATCCGGGCCTGGCCCAGCTCTGCCCACAACTTCTCCTTCCAGCCAAACCCTGTCCCCGGGGCTTCCCTCCTCCCTGCTGGCTCTCAGCTTGCTCGCCACCCAGGGGCCCTGCAGGTCTCGGACACTCAGACCATGGTGGAGCTGTGACCAGTCCCAGGGACCCGGCCCGAGGCACCCAGAACAGGTGCAGGGGGGCTCACCTGAGGAGACGGTGATCAGGGTTCCCCAGCCCCAGAACATGGACATGGTGAGCTGTCCCTGTGCTGGGGACTGCAGAATCCCCCACAGCCAGGGTCCCTAGGGAGCCCCAGGAGCTGGAAAGTCTGTTCTCCACTTGAAGAGGAGAACACCCCCCAGCCCTGGCATGTTCCTTCCTGCCCTCAGTCTCCTTGCCCGGGCTTTGGATGTACTTCCTGACACCTGACTTCCTTTGGTCCCAAGGTCACATTCTCCCTGCTCAGCCTTCCAATGGCCCTCACTGCCTGGGGCCCAGTGTTGATCACCCTCTCTGAACCCCTTACCAAGCTGCCCCCAGCACTCAGGCTGCTGAGTCCACCATGCCTCCCCACAGGGCCTCAGCGACCCAGTCCATCTGGCTGGAATACATTTCTGTGTCATGACCACTTGGGGAGTCAGTCCCCTTGCCTCTGTGGCCAGCTCCACGCCACTTCTCCTCCGGCTTTGCTGGGCTGCCCAGCGAGCCCCCTGGGCCTGCAGTGAGCCTCGGAGGGTGAGCCGGCGGCGGCCGGGAGCGCTCCTGCACTGGGTTCCTGTAGAGCTGTCGGTCACCGTGGCCCCAGTGAGCGCTGTGGTTCCCGGCTTAGCCAGAACCCACTGGCTGTGAGGCAGGTGGGGGGGGGGCTGGGTGGCAGGCCACAGGGCACATGGGCGACCAGGACACCCATCCTCCATCATTCCTGAGTAACGTGCATACAATAATCAGTATGTTGAAGGCCTCCCCTGCCCATTTTCCTTTTGTTCAGAAGTAAGAGCAGATCCAAGACTGTGTCCACAGGCCACCTGCATTCGAGCTGTGTTGTCTGAGAAAACCCCCCAGTGGTGGCCCACGGACCCCATTCAGGCTCATGGCTAACCCGAAAGTGGGCACCATGGGGCCAGCCTCTCGGCCTGTGAGGCTGCCCCTCCTCAGCTCACACAGATGGAAGCGGCAGCATTTACCTCGTTAACTCTGCCCACTCACGTCCTCTATGGACCAGGACTCCCGGGAGGCCCGGCTGCACCAAGCTCCCCATGCCCTTGGGGGACACATCTGTGCTCCCACCCATCAGGCCTGGGGTTCAGTTCTGGGACCCATGGGCCGGATGTGAGGGTGGCGGGTGTGACAGGGGGAGGGGAGACAGAGGGGAGGCAGCCGAGGGCTGGCAGGGATGATGAAACCCCAAAGCTTGTGCTGAGCGGGTAAGGGAAGGGCACGCTAGAAACACCTGTGTATGTGCGCGCGTGGGTTTGGGTGCATAACTCCAGACACAGAGGCAGCCAGAGCCCTGATCCACGCTGGGCTGGGGGCCTGGAGAAGAGTGGCAGGTGGCTTGGTGCAGATGGACTCAAGATGGTCTATGTGCCCCCTCAAAGAGGCTGAGGGTCTTTCTCTGGAAAGTTCTGTCCAGTATGGCATGGAGGATGGATGTGGGCTGGGCTGGGGACACCAGGAGTGGGAAGGCTGCATGCTGAGAGAGGGCTAGGGAGCCACTGGGGTGCCTGTGGGAGGTGGCAGGCTGAGTGTGGGGCTGTGAGAGGCAGAGGGCAGGGACGGCAAGGTGTGTCTGAGGTGGGGTTCCCAGGACGCAGGACCAAGGCTGGGGCTCCAGGTTCCTGGCCAGGTCTTGGGGAAATGGGGGGCTGCTGGGGGGTGTAGGCACAGTGATGGTGCAAGTGGTGATGTTTCTCTCAGGTGTGAGGTGCTGGGGAGACCCCACTGTGATGCTGGGGGCAGGACCTCTCCAGAAGTGGCTGCACAGCAGCACATGGACAGCGTCCGGGTCTGGGGAAGTGAAGGTGAGCCTGGGGAGTGCTGTGGGGCTGCCCTGTGTGAAGGCTGATGAGCCCAATGGTCCAGAGGTGTCTGTGGAGGACGAAGGTGGGGGAGGAGAGACAGGGGTGAGGCGAGGAGAGTGGAGAAGCAGCAGTGACTCTGTAGCCTGAGTGAGAATCTGCCAGCCCTGGGGACCTGGGGGCGGAGCAGGCTGCGGAGTGGGGCGTGGCCTGGGCTTCCTCCCCACCCCAGTGCTGGCCTCCCTCGCCTGCCCTCCATGGCCCATGGGGGCTGCTCCTGGCTTGCAGACCGAGCTGCCTGCAGCTCCCCAGCCCCTTTCTGGAGGCTCTTTGTGCTACAGTCTCAGCTCTGGGCCTCTTGTCACCTTTTAGGGGCCTAAGGGCAGGGTCTGCTTCTGGCCCTTGAGGAAACACCTGCTCTGGCTTTGTAGGACCCTCAGTTCCTGGCTGGGGTAGGGAAGGTGCCCTCCATGCCCTGCTGGCCCCTTCCCCACAGCAGAGAAGCAGCCAGGCCACAGGCATCGTCTGGCCTGCAGAAGACATGGTTCAGCTCTTGGAGACCAGCGTGTCCTATCGGGTCCCTGGGCAGGGCAGGAGCTGACCTTGGCAGAGCTCTCTCTTTGAGCCTTCTAGAAAGAACTCTGACCTGCCATCCCTGGTTTTTCCTGGCAATGCTGTGTAGAGTTAGGTTGGGGCAGGTGTGGTGGGTCCTGAGCCTACAAACCATGTAGCTGACTGTGCTCATGCCCGGCTGGGCTCCGTCTGCAGCATCCCACAGCCCAGTTCTGGGAGCCTGCCCCTTCCCCTGCCCCTCTCCACCACAGGCACATGTCAGGGGAAGGACATGGGCGTTACAGGTAGGTGCCCCAGTGGGTGCCAGGCATGGGTCTGTATTGATGTAATGGGGTGTCCAGAACTGGGATAACTGCTCAGTCTTCCAGCCTCTGCCCATGGATGAGCCTCCTGGGGCCCTACCTCTTCCAGAATGGAGACTGAGAAGGTGCCTTCTGGCTCGGTTGCTAGGAGCTAGACTCCAGCAGAGCTGAAGGCCAAACCCCATGGGGCGGGAGGGGCGGGCACGCTGTCACTCAGCTCCCCTCTTAGTCATGGCATGTCCATGCAAGTGCTTCTGAAACAGCTGGCACGGGGCCTTGATGTCCTTGCAGGCCTTGGTGGCATGGTCACACTCTAGGGTTGCGTTTCCCCAGGATCAGGCACTGTGGTAGACCAGATGGCCAGGAGGCAGGTGCACGTACTGAAAACATTCCTAGTGTTCTTGTGGAGAGGCTTTGTGTCTGACATGAGATTTCTGATAGCCTCTGCCATCAGGGAGCTGATTTCCTGAACACTTTCCTGTGGAATGAAAGTCCTTATGCACAAAAAACATGACAAAAAAGAGTCTTCTTGCTTCACTTCTCAGACCAGAGGTAATACAAGAGCAAATGGCTGCTGTTGCTGATAAACTAAGTTGTGAGAAAACACCAAAGGGAGTGGAAAGGAATAAGAAACAGAATTTCCTTTCTCTAATATCTTATGATATAAACAAAAAAAGCAAAAACCAGAAAAAAGGCAAGAGCTTACAAACAAATTTAAAAAATGGGTGGGGACATCAACTCATGCTATGGTCAAAGAAAGAACACGAGACCAGTGACTGCTGGCACACTTCCCACTTCACCCCTACAGCCCAGAAGATGCGGTGGGGAGTTAACAAAGCCTAGGAAGACCAGTATGTTCCTCCAGTTCTGGAGAGAAGGGGCTGACCAGGGGGTCAGCATGCTCTGTGGGGTGAAGCGTGCTCAGTGCTTGGGACAAAGGACCCACAGCGCCAGTCTTTCCAGTGACTGAGGAGTCAGGACAGGTGCGTGCCCACCTTCTGAGGCCATGGGGTGGTGATCGGGGGCCTCTGTAGATGTCTGGCCACTCCTCCGTGGTGGGAGAGGGGTGGCCACTGTCACCGGCACCTGAAGCAGGAGGGACACCAGGAGCAAACACACTCTCATTGCCAATCTGGCTTTTTGTTCAAGAAAGGAAGCCCCAGCTTCTCCTGCAGCTCCTTGTCCAGATCACATCCCTGTGTCCATCACGGGCCTCCCTGATGGTCTCGTCCCGCGGACATGGGAGTGTTCTCCTTTCGCGGGGGTCCAAACAGCACACGCTGTTGGACGGATACCTCATTTCATCCTGCTCTCTGGCTGGCACAGAATGGCTGCTCCTGGGAGCTGCCACAGGGAAGGGAGGGTAGCCATGACGATTCATCAGTGATCGAAACATTAGCTCCAGGGCTCCGGTACCCCTCCCCCCAGAGTGGGACCAGCCTGTCCATCCAGGTCAGTCCCCACAATGACCTGGACATCCACAAAGCCTCGGAGATCAGGACATCTCCGTCACCCCTTCTTTTCTTGAAGGCTGGGCTGGAGCAAATCAGGCCAAGCTCAATCCTCAGCCAAAGGCACTGCAGGGTGTCTGCAGCCCGAGGTTCCCCTGGCCATTCGCTCCCATTGCTGGCCGGTCTCGTGGGCATTGCTAGCCGTATGTACTTTCGAGGCAGTGCTCCGGCGTTTTGCTTACAGGCTGTCCTGACTTGGCCTCAGAGGCTCTCACCCCTTCCTCACTGTCTCCACAGACTCCTGTCATCAAAGGCTCCCAGCTAGGAGTGAGTGAATGGGAAGAGCAAAGTGGCCTCAGAATTCTTGGGATGCTCCCAGGGGCCACCAGTCAAGGTTTGGCACCTAAACTGTATTAGAGAGAGTGGAGGCTCTGTGGAGAAAGGGCCTGGGTGGACAGAACCAGGAAACATGGCTCCCTCGGTTACCAGAACATGAAGATGATGAGAGACAGCACGAGCAGGGAGTGTCAGAGAGAGAGGGAGACACAGAATCTGAAGCAGGCTCCAGGCTCTGAGCTAGCTGTCAGCACAGAGCCCGACATGGGGCTCGAACCCACAAACTGTGAGATCATGACCTGAGCTGAAGCCAGACACTTAACTGACTGAGCCACCCAGGCACTCCAAGGATTATGTTTTTTTGAGTGTTGAATTTCATAAGTTCTTTACAGATTTTTGATACTAACCCTTTATGAGATATGTCATTTGCAAATATCTTCTCCCATTGTGTTGGTTGTCTTTAGTTTTGCTGAGTGTTTCCTTTGTTGTGCAAAAGCTTTTGATGAGGTCCCAATACTTCATTTTTGCTTTTGCTTTCCTTGCCTCTGGAGACATGTCCAGTAAGAAGTCTTTGTGGCCAAGGTCAAGGATGTTGCTGCCTATTTTCTCCTGTAGGATTTTGATATTTTCCTGTCTTACATTTAAGTCTTTGAATCATTTTGAGTTTATTTTGTGTATGCTATAAGAAAGGGGTCCAGATTCAATCTTCTGCAAGTTGCTGTCAAGTTTTCCCAACACCGTTTATTGAAGGGACTGTCTTTGTCCCATTGAACATTCTTTCCTGCTTCATTGAAGATTTGTTGACAATAAAGCTGTGGGTTCTCTATTCTGTTGCATTGATCTGAGTGTCTGTTTTTGTACCAGTACCTTACTGTCTTAATGATTACAGCTTTGTAGGACAGCTTGGAGTCTGGAATCATGGTGCTTCCAGTTTGTCTTTTCTTTTTTGCATATAATTTATTGTCAGACTGGCTTCCTAAATGTCCATCAACTGATAAATGGGTAAAGATGATGAGGTTTATGTATACAATGGAGGACTACTTGGCAATGAGAAAGAATGAAATAATGCCATTTGCAGCAACGTGGAGGGAACTGGAGGATATTATGCTAAATGAAATAAGTCAGTCAGAGAAGGACAGATACCATATGTTTTCACTCATATGTGGAACTTGAGAAACTTAACAGAAGACCATGGGGGAGGGGGAGGGGAAACAAGTTACAAACAGAGGAAGGGAGGCAAACCACAAGAAAATCTTTAATACAGAGAACAAACTGAGGGTGGGTGGCATGGGGGTGGGGGAGGGGGTAGAGGAGAGGGGAAAGTGGGTGATGGGTGTTGTATGGAAGCCAATTTGTTTTTTTGTTTTCAAGATGGCTGTGAATATTCGCTGTCTTTTGTGGTTCTATACATATTCTAGAATTGTTTGTTCTAACTCTGTGAAGAATGCTGGTATTATTTTGATAGCGATTACATTAAATGTGTAGATTGCTTTGGGTAGTATTGACTTTTTAACAATGTTCTTTGGATTGTTGGGGAGCGGCAAGATGGCGGAGAAGTAAGGAGCCCCATTACCTCCGTCCACCCACAGTTATCAAACTGAGAAGAATTAAAAAGCCACAGCTCTATGATCTCCAAGAATGGAGGTGTGCTTACAGACCCCTTATCGACAGCAGTCTCACAGTTGCCTGAGTGAGTGAGTGCAAACTGGGTCCGGAGACTTTAGGGGAGGGAGCACCGGCTCTGGAGACAAAGCCCCCAGCGCCCAGAGGCTTGGTGCTGGGCCCGCTGAAACCCGTGTGTCCCTAGGCGCACAGCTCCTAGCCAGGCGGGGCGGCCGGGAGACCGGAGGCGCACAGATCCCCCGATGGTCACTCACGTGGGGCGCCGGGTATCCAGAGGCACATGGACCTTCACAGCCCCATGCTGTCCTGCCCGGCAAGACAGGAGAGAGACCAGGGGAAGAGAAGTAGAGACTGAATCCCCTGCAGTGCAATCCCTGCAGAGGAGAGATTCAGCCCAGGACTGAGGGCTACTGAGCACTGAGGGAGGTATCTGCCCCTTCAGCAGGGCGTTCCGTCGGACCAGGCAGCTCACCGACTGCAGGTGGAGCCAGGGGAAAAATCTGACTTCACAATCCCCCTGTTCGATCCCGACCAGAAAGCCGCCCACTTGCAGGAGATTTTTAACTGTGGTGGCAATATTGAGTGTGCGGGCAAGGACTTAGAAACTGGGCAGAACATAAAAAACAAACAATTAGATCCGCCCGAGGCAAAAGAAGGTTGGACTCCAGAGAGTGGCTGACAACTCATGGTCTGAGGGGAACATGGGGCGCCTGTCACCATTCTTTTCCTCGCATCCACCAAGGTGGGGCCTCAGAGAGCAGCCCCTGAGACCCCACCCACCTGCACCAAGCCACGCCCATCCACGCTGGAGAGCTGTTGTGCTTTTGCTTATTATGGTTAATTGTTTTTTTCCTTAATCTTTTTAATTTTTAATTGTGCCCTGTCTTCTCTTTACTATCTTCCTATTTCCTTCTTTTCTCCCTTTTCCCCTGGAATCTGGGAAAGACCAACAATTAGGCACCGCTGTGCTTAGATCAACCCTTACCATACGGATAGTTTTTCCTTTATTTCATCCTTATATCCCCCAACCCCCACTGTTGGTTTTAAGCCCTCAAACTGCACTTTATCTCTGACTGTTGCTGTCCTTCCCCACTCCCCGCCTGCTTTTTTTTCTTTCTCCTTTTGTTTTTTTCTCCTCTCTTTTCTTTCCTGTTCCTTTTTTTCTTTCCCCCTTAGGTTTGCTTCTTTATCAGTACATTTGTGTGCTTGTGTTCTCTGTGTGTTTGTCTGTCTGATTTGCTTTTCAGGGCTACCAAAAGAAACAACCCAAAGCACACATAGTGGAAAATCCCAAATATAGCTGAGTAGGGAAATAATTTAATCAGAGGCATAACAAGAGAAACCGGGAGACACCATTAAAAGAACATCTCCTGAAACGACAGACCCTAGACACTCCAAGAGCCTCCTTCTGTAGAGAAATACTAATAAACGCACAGTGCAGAACGAGCTTTTAAAACTGACAAGAGACAGAAAGCTAGCCAAAATGACGAAATGAAAGAACTCTTCTCTAAAGAAACTCCAGGAAGAAATCACAGCTACAGAACTGCTCAAAACAGACACAAGCAACATAAGTGAACAAGAATTTAAAATGATTATCATAAAATTAATTGCTGGGCTTGAAAAAAACATGGAAGCTATCAGAGAAGATATTGATACAAAGACTAGGAACCTTCAAAATAGCTCTGACAAGTTAGAAAATATTATAAATGAGATGAATAAAAAGATGGAGGCTGCCAATGCACGTATTGAAGAAGCAGACAGAATAAGTGAATTAGAAGACACAATTATAGCAAAAGAGGAGGCCAAGAAAAAGAGAGAGAAAATGATTCAGGAGCACGAAAGGAGAATCAGAGACCTGAGTGATACAATCAAACGGAACAATGTCCGTATCATAGGAGTTCTTGAAGAGGAAGACAAAGACAGAGTGCTTGAAGTTGTGCTAGACCAAATTATACAGGAAAATTTCCCCAATCTGGGGAAAGAGAAAGACATTGAAATTCAGGAGCCATACTGAACTCCCCTAAGACATATATATTCAAGGAGCTCACTAAACTCCATACATGAAAAATGAGAGATCCAGTGAAGAAATGGACAGAAGACCTGAATAGACACTTCTCCAAAGAGGACATCCAGATGGCCAACAGGCACATGAAACGATGCTCAGCGTCACTCATCATAGGGGAAATTCAAATCAAAATCACACTGAGATACCACTTCACACGGGTCAGAATCGCTAAAATGAACAAATCAAGAAACTATAGATGCTGGCGAGGATGTGGAGAAACAGGCACCCTCCTACACTGTTGGTGAGAATGTAAACTGGTGCCACCAACTCTGGAAAACAGTGTGGAGGTTCCTCAGAAAACTATCGATAGAACTCCCCTATGACCCAGCAATAGCACTGCTAGGGATATCTCCAAATGATACAGAAGGGCTGATGCATAGGAGCACATGTACCCCAATGTTCATAGCAGCACTGTCAACAGGAGCCAAAACATGGAAAGAGCCTAAATGTCCATCATCTGATGAATGGATCAAGAAGATGTGGTGTATATATATACAATGGAGTACTATATGGCAATGAGGAAGAATGAAATATGGCCATTTGTAGGAAATGGATGAACCTTGAGGGTGTCATGCTAAGCGAAATAAGTCATGCAGAGAAGTATAGATACCATATATTTGCATTCATAGGTCTAACAGGAGAGACCTGGCAGGGGACAATGGGGAGAGGAAGAGGGAAAGAGAGTGGGGGAGAGTGAGGGACACAGATCAAGGGAGATTACTGACTATTGAAAACGAACCATGGACTGAAGGGGGAGGGGGAGGGAGGGAGGGGGTTCACTGTAAGTGCCTTCTCAGTGGTCACTCATATGGGGCTGGAGAGTGTGATCTGGGGGCTGTCGTCTTTTGGGGGGGAAGAGGCAGCCTCTTCCAGGCCACTGGCTGAGCAGTGGGCCTGGCAGAAGTGTGTCCTTGTTCAGGGCTGCATGGGATTCCCTGGGATGCGCCCCCAGAATGGCTGCATCTGTCTCTGTGGATGGGGGGAGGTCTGTGTGCACAGAGCTTGAGGGTGCTACCTCAGGTACCAGGAAAAGTGGGGCTTTTGTCCCCTGCCTGGGGGCAGGAGCACTGGCTTATTTGTGCCCAACCCTACTGGGGGCTCCAGGGCTGGGGGTGCTCCGCTGTGCCTGGACCTTGCAAATCTGAGTCCCATGTGCCCTTTGCCTCCATCACCATCTGGGACCAGGGCTTCTGACCACAGGGAGCCCAGCCCTGTCTCGAGCTCCAGCTCGGTCCTGAGCCCTGCTGCAGGGACCTCTGACCCCCCAGGCTCCCCCATCTGAGGCTCCCGTCCTCTCAGGGGACATCCTTGCCAGCCCCTGGGTCCCCATCGCCAAATCCTGGTGCTACTCCTCTCCACCTGTAGCTAGAGTGCCTCGTCCTCCAGAAAGGGGCCCTGACTGACACACACAGCTCACACTGCATGTGTGCAAATGTCTGCACACCCTCAGGGCTGTGTGTGCTCCCCGGGCTCACACCCCAGGAGAGAAATTTCAGGGACACCCATGGAGGGAATGTCCAGCTTGAAGATAAAGTACAAGAAAACCTCAGGCCTGAGGACAGGGAGCGGTGAGGAGGAGTGGGACTGGGCAGGAAAGGGAGGCAGGAGGGGGTTTGCTGCCTGGCCCTTATCTGCTTCCTGCCGGGGGGCGTGTGGTGCACAGCCCTGGGCATCGGAAAGAAGAGGGTGCCTGGAGCCCCGCTGGCTGTGCACCCACGACCAGTGCTGGCTGGTGGGGCCCAGCTGGATGAGCCTCCTCCCAGAAAGGGAGCACAGTGAGTTGGGTGCTCCAGACCCTCTGGAGACTGGTCGCGTGTGATGGGTAGGTGGGTACAGGCTGGTGGGGGCCCCAGAGAAGACCTGGCTCCTCTGCCTGGCTCCACCTGGTGGGCTCTGGCTTTTGGAAGTCCTGTTGTGGGCTGGGGGCCCTTGTTGCCCCGTGTGGCCGAGTCCTCAGTGCTGGAACAGGGGCTCTGGAGGACCCAAGGCTGCAGCTTGGGGGCTCCGGGGAGGATACTGCCTGGATGGTCGTCTCCACAGGGGAGGGAAGTGGGCTCAGCAGGAGATGTGCATGGGGGGGGGTAGATCTCTTGGGGGGTGGGTCTTCCTGGAGCTGCCTGCCTGGGGGCTGGCGGCTGACTGACATCTCACGTGCTGTCCGCCAGCCGGGCGTTCCTAAAGGGCCCTGCGGGCTTGGTGGGCTCTGTCCAGCAGTGGCAGCAGCAGGTCCGTTCTCGGGGAGCTCATGCCCAGCCAACCTCGGCAGAGGGCAGAGGACAGGTCTGTGCTCTGGGCACTGGCTCTGGATCAGTGGTGTGAGGGGTCCCGCCTGCCAACTCCTGGCCAAGTGCAGCAGCAGCAGGAGCAGATGCTTGGGTCTCCCTGAGGGACCCTGGGCTTGAGGGTGTGCTCTGGAGGGTGAGGATAGGGCCCAGCTCCCCACTGCCCAGCCCAGCCTCCTGTCCTGACCCTGAAATGGGGGTTCGGAGGGGAATCCGGGGCAACCGGTTACTGTAGGGGCCTGTGGACACCTACAGGCTGGGGGTGGGCTCCCCTGTTTGACCACTGGTCCAGGCTGGGCCCCCAGAGCCCATGGGGATAGTTCCGGGCACAACCAATGTCTCACTGCTAGTTTCCACCAGACATACTGACCCTGGGCTGCTCAGAGTCCTCTAGGCTCCTTCTTGGCTGCGGACCCCCACCGGAAGTGATGGGCTGCTGGGTGGAAGTGTGCCGGCTGGCGGGCCCATGGGCAGGTTTTATGAATGGCCTGAGGCACTGTAGGCCCACCCGCTGCTACCCACCCTGCCTCAGGCTGTACAAAATCCACCAAGGACCCCAGGTTGGAAGGCTGCATTGGGCAGGACCCCTTCTCAGTCTGTCGCTGACCCCCTGAGCTGGTCGGGAGGATGCAGACCTCAGACTGAGGCGGACCCCTCTGCCAGTGGACTCACTTGGGGGAAGGAGTTTCCGGCCTGGATAGTGTCACTGTGGGGCCAGCTTCCACTGTACCTTCCATGACACAGACTGGCTTGTACACCTCACCTGCTGGGGGCTCAACCCCTTCCTTGGTCTTGTGTGATGTATGGGCGGGGACTTCTCCATGCTGGACACCCCTCTTGAGCTCTGGGGGCATGGAGTTCTAGTGCCTGAGGGTTCTGGGGCACTTTCAGTCCAGTCTGGAGCCCAGTTGAGCCTCAGTTGGGTGTGTGGGCTCTGAGGCAGATGCTAGCCTCCCCTGGCCCATGCTGTGTGGAGCACGGTTGTAGCCTGAGCCCAGGTCTGGTGGGTTGGCCTCCTGCTCCTTGGGCCCCTGGGCATGTGGGGTCTGTCTTGCCTGTGAGGGATGTGCTGGCTGGTCATTCTCAGCAGGAACAGGATTTCTGTGGGCAGAGGGCTCAGGGAAGGGCTTTTGGGTCTGTCCTAAGCCACTGTGGGGGTAGTTTCCCCATGAGAGGGTCGCAGGCAGAATCTCCCCTCCCTCCTGGTCCTTCTGGGGTTGGGGCGGAAGAATGGTACCCTCAGCCCAGCTCCCCCTGCAGCAGCCTCAGCCCCTACCCTCCATTGGCAGTGCCCTGTACACCTGCCCTCCACCTGGCAGGTGGGGGTCTAGGGCACCGAGACTTGTGAGACAAGCTCGCACCCCACCTGGGCCACAGGCTCACAGAGCACTTGCGGGGGTCAGCTCAGCTCTGGGTCAGGTTCCGGGCATGAGCCGCCCCCACCCCAGCCGCTGCCTGGTGTTCCCTCTGCAGCGAGTGTCACTGTGTGGAGCCCGGCTCCCCATCCTCTGTGGCTTCCCCTACCTAGAAGTGCCTTAGCACAGCAGGAGAGGGGAGCAGATGGAAGAGCTCAGGGAGTAGGAAGAGGAGGTGAGGGCTGGGCCCTGGGGAGGGCTCCCTGCAGAGGACCTGCCAGCTTTCTGTCCACCATCCACATGCCCAGGCCTGAGCCTAGGGCGCAGGAGGGCCTAATGGGGGGAGAGCTCCGTGCTGTCCTTTTGTCCTTGGAGGGGGCCTCACGAAGAGCAAATCCGGGCAGGTGGAAGGAGGGGGCTGGCTCTGGAGGTCAGCGCTGCCCATACCCTTCCCTCCCAGGGCGCTTGCACTGCACCTTGGGATCAAGGCCACAGTGTCCTCATTCCTGCCTCGGGATAGCATAGTCTTGAGGTCTGCAGCCTCTGATGACAATTGGGAGGGGATAGACTCAGCCCCAAGCAGGAGGCAGTAGGCTCTGGGGAGGGAGGCTGGTTTTGAGCGTAGGCCATGTCACTGTGGGAGGTACCATCCCAGTACCCACAGTGACAGAGGCTCAGACAATATGTCTTGTCCCTGAGGCCCGGGGGAGGGCCCTGCTCACAGCTGCTCAGTCTGTCCTGGCCATGGCCACGGCCCCTTCAGCCTGCCTCTGAGGGACACGCTGAGGCAGGTGTCCTCCTGGGAGATGGAGTGTGAGCTGGGCTGGGAGCTGGGGCCTGATGGAGGGGCCCTGGGTCCCCTATGTCCTGACCCTGACATGACTCATCTCCAGTTTGTGGTGAGGAGCTGGGCGTCTAGGACTGGTCCCTGATGTGCCTCTGTGGAGGGTGGATGGGTGGGCGGGTGTGGGTGACTTGTGCCAGCCTGGGGGCTCTTTGCTCACTGTTCTTCTGGGCTTGGGCAACGTGGCCCACAGGTCCTAGCCCCTCAGCCTCTGTGTGCATCCAGTCCTGTGGTTTCCTCCTGCCCGGCCCCAGCACAGCCTTCTGGCTATGCTGGATGCCACCTCCTCGTACAGAATCTGTCAACCCTAGAGGCTCTCTGGACGGATCCCAGCAAGTAGGGCCCTTCACTCCAGGGCCAGAGGCCAGAGATCGATGCCTCA
>NC_043704.1:154512094-154514874 GCF_006229205.1 Suricata suricatta
GCTGCCTGTGCCCATTTTGGAGCCCACCCACGTGGAGGCAGCCTTCTGGGTTCTGAGGGGTCACCCTGGGGCCAGGAGGTGGCTCCCACTTGGGAGGCTGGAGCGGGCAGGGGTCAGTCCTGTGCTGCGGTCCTTACACTCGGGGGCTGGGAAGTGCAAGGGCGTCTGGCTCTGCCTCACTGGCCCCTCACTGGCTCTCTTGCTTTGCCACCTGCCTGTGGACCCGCTTTCTCTGGAGCTGCCCGGGATTGTGCCACTGTGGTGACGGTCCCTGAAGCACTCCCAGAGCTGGACCTGGAGCACCTGCCGGTGAGGAAGTGCAGACCCAGGGGAGCTTCAGGTGAAGGGGAGACCCAGGTCTAGGGAAGACCCAGCCCCAGGTGAGCCCAGGCACCTTCCTGTTTCACCTGCCCGAGGGTTGCTGCCAGAGCACTGAGAGTTCCCGAGAGGGTAACGTTTGCAGTGGCTGCACAGGTCCCCGCCTTCGCTACAGGCTGCAGGAGTCTGGCCTCACTGGGTCTCCCTGTGACTCTGCGGCAGTGATGGGTGATTATTTGGCCTGTTGCTGAGTCTTGTTCCGTGGAGCTCTCCCCCTGGAGTATGGAACCTTGTCCCCGGTCCTTGCCTCCTCGCCTGCCCAGGGCCTGGCCGACCTTGGCCTCTGTTTTTCTCAAGTTCCCCATGGATCCTGGAGCCAGCGGGCTAGTGCTTTGTAGGGGCGGCCCCCTGCCCCCAGCCAGCCCGAGTCCTGTTGGGGCTTCCAGCCTTGACATCACTGCTGCCTGGGGTGGAGGCAGTCCTTTCTGGAGCTTCTGCACCTTGGTGACTATGCCCATGGGGCCCAGGTTGGTGCCCATGCTCCTTAGGCCTCTGGGGTGGCACTGCCCTGGGACCCTGAGCAGCAGGGCTGTGTCCGAAGCCCAGCCCCAGGGCCCATCAGGTGGGGAGTTTGAACACACGCCTGTGTTAGGTTTTGAGGTCTCATGACAAAGGCAGTGTCTGCACCTGGTACAAACTCCAAGGGCAACGGCAGCGTCTCCTGCTGATTCCCTCCCAGGCCCGGCCTCCTGGGCTCCCCCCAGGCCCTCAGTGCTGGCGTGTGGTCGTCTCCACCCTGTGCACACAGTTCAGGCAGCCCAGTGCCCTGTGACCCCTGCCTCCTGCTCGACCCTGTGCAGTGGGGTCTCTCTGCACCGTCAACAAGCTGACCCCCGGGCTCGGGTGTGCTTTGATGTGGACAGACACCACCAGGCCCCACTTCCTGGACCTGCCCAGCAGCACACCTGCCCCAGGAGCTCAATCCGCGTGGGGCAGCTGTGTCACTGTGGGGGGAGGAGTGGTCAACGCAGACAGGCGACCCCACAATATCCTCCCACCAAGGGGGCACATCTGTCCACCTTTGCAAACCCTTGCTGGCCCAGGGCCGGCTCTGCAGCAGGTCCCACATTTCCAGAGGTTTTCTGTTCTGAAAGTCAGGGTGAGCAGGGATGAATCTGACAGGAACCTTATGGGTCATGGTGTCTTTGCAGTGGCTCGACACGTCTGCAGTTTCCCCTGCTCAGGGGGTCTGGTGGCAACCTTCAGCTCTCTGCACCCTCTCTGGGGTTTTCCGTGTTCCTGGCCTGGCCAGTGAGGGTCTGCATGCCCTGCCCCCCTCTCCTGTCTGCTGGAGTTTGCCGACGGTGGCCTGTGTGCTGGTCCTGCACGAGTTTCAGCCCACTAACACTGCAGAGGGCTCTCTGCCTCTGTCTGTTGGCACCTGCCTGGGTGCGGTTTCTGTTGTCTGGGTGACTCTGGAGAGCAAGCTGCCTACATGAACACTTTTCGTCTGGGCTCTGGCGAGAGGTAGGGCTTCTTCTCGAAGCTCCTGGGGCCCATGTGTACCAAGATACCCAAACCGAGGGCACCTGCCTACCAAGGGTGACCCACAGGCTCACATAGCCTCCGCCTTCATCCTGGTAGCTGGAGCTCTGACTGCCCATTGTCCCAAGGGCAAGGGGTTCTCCGACTGGCTGCAGTGGAGTCTGTTGGCCAGATGGCACTGTCCACCCCTTTGGTCAGGATTCCCGTGCTCCAGACATGCTCGGTGCCTTTGCAGAGCCCGTGCTACCAGCTCACAGGCCACTGTGTAAGCCCAGCCCAGCCCCTACACTGGCTCCAAGGTTGCTGTCCGGGACTCTGGACTCACCTGGGCATCAGACATCCCTGGGCCTGTGGGGGTGAACCCAGCCCACGTGCAGCTAGGGGAAAGTTGTCACCAGGACCAATGACGCCTTGTGTGGGTGTGCAGTGCCGCTGAGACGTGACTGTCTCTCTCTAAAAGTAAATTTAAAAACATTTAAACAATTAACTGGCCCTTTTGTAGTTACATTCTCCTTTTACAAAATCTTGCATTTATGCAGCTAGCCTACAAAGTGTGAAAAAGCTCTTGAGAGTTGAAGAAAGGAGTTTGAATAAATCATTGTCAGAGGACAGAAAAGACATTTTAAAAATACAGTTAGGTGTTTCCAACATCCCACATAAATAGTCCAAACTGCAAATAGTCCTGTTTGATGAAGGAAGAACATTCATGCAACAGAAAAGAAAATAGCGCCTGTAATCTGTAAGTTCAAATAAACATCCGATCTTGTTTCTCTGTGATGGTGAACACATGTATGTGTGCACCTGTATGCTACTTGTTCCCGCACGGCCCCGACTTTTGTTTGGGGTGACTGTGTCCTTGTTGGTTGCCTGCCAGGGTGGCCTCCCTGGGTCGCCTGCAGCACATGAGTAGGTGGGGG
>NC_043704.1:154514974-154520838 GCF_006229205.1 Suricata suricatta
TGTGTATGTTTCTCTGTGTGCTTTGTTTGTGTAAGTCCTCCTCACGAGTGAGGCAAAGCGTCTGAATTCCACGGGCAAGGGTCGTTACCTGTTCGCATTTGCAGAGATATTGGGGGCAAGTGCGGCATCTGTTGGAGATACTGGTGTAGGTAGGGCACTCGCTCACATTTGTGTAAAGTTGAAGAGAGAGTCAAGTCCCATGATGCTTGCAGGGACCCCAGAAAGTACACGACTGAGCAGTTACATTCTCTGGAGTAAGTTGGAATCCATAGCACAGGGGACGGAAAAAGACTAGGTCCCCCGTGTCTATCTGTTAGGAATCCTGCTGGTGGCAGCAGTAGGGTTTCGTTCTTGTTGGAGGCTCTTGTGTATGCTTCCCTGTGCATCTATTTGCTGTGCGTATATTTGTCTACATTTAGGAAAGGGGTTGAAGTCCTCCATCTGTCTTGCTCAGGGGAGTTTGGGGTCTTTGCCCTACATATTTTTCCTTGGAAACCGTGCAAGGACCATTATCTCACTTTGGTTTTCTCCTTCCCTGGCCAGGAGGACTAATTCCTGTGTTCTGTGGCTTAATTTTGTTTTTTGTGTTGGTTTATTTGTTTGGACTATCGCCATGGGACAATTTACTTCCAATCCCCTAGACCTAGTTCTAACTGATTTAAAGTGGTTAAAACACAAGCCCACAATCTATTGATAGATGTCAGGAAGGAAAATATGGAAAAACTCTGTAAATCTGAGTGGCCCACCTTTAATGTAGTATGGCCCCCTGAGGGTACCTTTTGCCTCCCCATCATAGAAGCAATAGAAGAAAGAGATTTCCAACATATGGGGGGCCACCTGAATCAGATACCATACATTGTTGTCTGGAAGGACCTGGTCACTAACCCACCCATTTGGGTGAAATCCTTTCTGTCTCCAGTATCTTCTCAGATTCTGGTGAATTGAAGCCCAGAAGAAGAAAACCCGAGATGAACCACCCTCGGCACCCCCCTACCCGGTTTTGCAGGGAGGAGCAGATGAGGATCTCCTCTATACCCCTCCACCTTACCAACTCCCTCCAACTCCCTCTGACCCTGCTTCTAATGTCCCATTGCCACCACAGTCATCTTCCTCTGCTCCATCCCCTTCCATTGAAAGAGACCCAGCATATGAGACCCATGGCTGCAGGGGCACCACCCCAGACTCCACCATGTTCCACTTGTGAGCCACAGGACCTTTAGATGAAGCACAAAATCAGCCTCATCATTATTGGCCCTTTGCCTCTTCTGACCTTTATAATTGGAGATCTCAACCCCCCCCCCCACTCAGAGAACCCCAAAGGCCTCATTGAGTTATTAGAAGCTGTACTCTCTACTCACCAACCCACGTGGGATGATTGTCAGCAATTGTTGCAGGTTCTGTTTACAACTGAAGAGCGAGAACGAATCCTGCTGGGAGCACGAAAGCTCGTTCCTGGTTTGACAGGAGTACCCACCATAAACTCCACTGACATCGATGCCAGATTTCCCCTTGTCTGCCCCAACTGGGATTATAACACAGCGGAAGGTAAGGAGTGCCTCAAGGTCTATAGCCAGGCTCAATTGGAAGGTCTCAAAGTGGCTGCTAAAAGGCCTACTAATCTGACTAGGGTATATGATATAAGTCAGGAGGCAAATGAAAGCCCTGCCGCTTTTCTAGAATGGGTGATGGAAGCCTTCAGACAGTTCACCCCGTTCGATCCAGGGCACGCAGATCATAAGTCAACCGTGGCGATGGCTTTCATTAACCAGGCTGCATCCTACATTAAGGGAAAATTACAAGAAGTCGAGCATCTTGGAGAAAAGACTCTCCGAGTTCTAGCAGAGAGAGCAGAAAGAGTGTACTATAACAGAATCAGTGATGAGGAAAAACAAGTAAAGGCAGCGAAAGACAAAATAGAGATTTAGCTAGAGTGTTGCTGGCCATGACTGCAGACCCAGAGGACCGCCGCCAGCAATTAGAAAAAATCTCTGGTCCATCAAAAGATAAATGGTGCTTCTAATGCAAAAAAAGAAGACATCTACATAAAAATTGCTTCAAAAAAAAAAAACCGGTGTCTCATTTGCAACAATGAAGGACACTGGGCTAAGGACTGTCCAGAACTAAATAGAGATAAGCCAAAAGTATTGTTTGCTGAAGACATTGACTAGGGGGGACAGGGTTCAGAGCCCCTCCCCGAACCTAGGGTAACTATTAAAGTGGAGGGGAAACCAACCGACTCTTGGTGGACACTGGGGCTCAACACTCTGTATTATTAGAGGCCAATGGGCCTACCTCAAGTAAGGGATCTTGGGTCCAAGGTGCCATCGGGACCAAACAGTATTCATGGACTACCCAGAGATCAGTGGATTGAGGTGTGGGCCGGGTAACCCACTCTTTCATGATAATCCCAGACTGTCCTTTCCAGCTGCTGGGTGAGAGACGTTTTATCAAAAATGTGGGCCCAGATTCATTTTGGCCTGCAAGGAGCACAACTTAAGTTCAGATGGAAGCCTATTCAGGTCCTCTCCCTCCAACTAGCTGATGAGTACCGCTTATATGAGGAGCCCCTAATTCCGATGCCCACATTGACCAGTGGTTCCAGAAATACCCACAAGCCTGGGCTGAAACTGGGGATCTAGGGCTGGCAAACCATCGTCCACACATATTTGTTGAACTCAAACCTGGGGCTACCCAGTTGCAGTTAGGCAGTACCCTATGCCTCAACAAGCCAAGGAGGGGATTAAACCCCACATCCACCGCCTTTTAAACCTGGGCGTTTTAAGGGTCTGCCAGTCTGCCTGGACCTCTTCTTGCTCCCTGTTAAAAAGCCTGGTACTAATGACTATACGCCAGTGCAGGACCTCAGGCAGGTTAAAAAATGGGTAACGGATATACATCCAACGGTCCCTAACCCGTACACTCTTCTGAGCTCCTTGCCACCTGAGAGGCAGTGGTATACAGTCTTTGACCTCGAGGATGCTTTTTAAGCCTGCCCCTGGCCCCCAAAAGTCAAGAGTATTTTGCTTTTGAGTGGCATGATCCTGACATTGGCATTAATGGGCAGCTGACTTGGACTCGCTTTCCTCAGGGGCTTAAAAACTCCCCTACCATCTTCGATGAGGCACTGCATGAAGACTTGGGTGAGTACCGGAGAGAAAACCCAGACGTGACGTTGTTGCAGTATGTTGATGATCTCCTGATGGCAGCACCTCTGAAGAAAGCTGCCTTCAGGGAACTAAAAATCTACTCCTGACATTGGGCAGGTTTGGATACAGAGCCTCTGCTAAAAAGGCTCAAGTTTGTAAGCTCCAAGTTACTTATTTGGGATACATCCTCAAGAATGGACATAGATGGTTGTCTCCGGCCAGAAAGGACACCATTCTCCACATACCCCCACCTAAAAACCCCAGACAGATGAGAGAGTTCTTGAGGTTGGTGGGGTTTTGCAGATTGTGGACTCCATGCTTTGCAGAAATTGCTAAGCCCTTGTATGAACTGACCAAAGACAAGAGTGAGTTTCAATGGACCCTGAACATCAACAAGCATTTAAAACTCTACAAACAGCTCTCTTGTCAGCATCAGCACTGGGGCTTCCTGACATTACTCAGCCTTTCCACCTGTTTGTGGATGAAAGTAAAGGGGTGGCCAAGGGTGTGCTGACCCAGACGCTAGGACCCTGGAAAAGACCAGTGGCCTACTTGTCCAAACGCTTGGACACAATAGTGGCCAATGCCCCCCCCCAACCCCCCTTCGGTTAAGGACTGTGGCTGCAGTGGTGTCTTTAGTTAAGGACGCCGACAAATTGTCTCTGGGACAGCTCTTGCCATGACCGCCCCTCATTCAATCGAGATTATACTAAAACAACCACCTGACCAGTGGCTCAGCAATGCTCAGATAACTCATTACCAGACACTGCTACTCAACCCCGATAGAATTCTTTTCTAGCCTTCCTCTTGGCTTAATCTGGCACCGCTCCTACCCAATCCCAATGCAGACGCTCCCAATTCATGATTGTGCTGAGATCCTGGCCTAGGTACACTGCTTCCGAGGAGACCTGATGGATGTGCCTCTTCAAAACGCAGATCACACCTGGTTCACAGATGGGAGTAGCTCCATCCGGGATGGAAAAAGAAAAGCAGGTGCAGCTGTGACTACCAACAAGAAGGTAATTTGAGCCCAACCCTTACCTCCAGGGACCTCAGCCCAACGGGCTGAGTTAATTGCCCTGACCAAGGCACTAACTTTGGGCAAAGACTTAAGAGTCTACATCTATACAGACAGCAGGTACGCTTTTGCAATTGCCCATGTGCAGGGGGCTATTTATCAAAAAAGGGGCCTCCTGACTTCAGAGGGAAAGACTATTAAAAACAAACAAGAAATCATGGACCTGCTACAGGCCCCATGGCTTCCAAAAAGGGCGGCCATTAACCACTGCCCTGGCCACCAGAAAGGAGATCACCCCGTTGCCATGGGAATCAACTTGGCTGATAAAACAGCCAAGGGAGTAGCCCTCGAACCCATCGATGCCTTGACTGTAGTCCTCTCAGACACCAGGGGCCCCAACCTACCTGAGAATCTCAAATATACTGAGTGCGGGGGACCAGCCCACGCACCATAGTCCAAGGGTCTCTGAGTAGGGGGTTGGTGTCGGCGAAATATCTATAAGAAAGAACACAGACAACATGAATGGTGGAAGAGACCACACTTTACTGTGAAACTTGGTATCTTATATACCATAGGTGATTACATCTTTCTTTCAATGATTACATTGTTTGCAATTTCTTAGGAATCACGTCTCAGAATAGATCATTGTTTTCATGGAAGAGAGAACAGAAAGTTAAAAACAGAAATGGAGTACAATTCAGAGGATCAAAAAACATAATTCACCACTAAAAATACATCAGCAGGAGTCTTATTTTGCGTACATAGTGTAATATTAACTGAGGTTTATGACAAGGCTATTTTTCTTTAATGGTTTAAACAATAGTCTGTGAGTAAGGTGCCTCTAACCAGGGAGGAAGTTTCAATAAGAAAATCTGCCCAGTTACTGAAACCATGATTACCAAGTGGCATGATTAATAGGAGAACTAACCCCAGTCTCTGTTCCACTTAGGTCAAGCAGTCAAGCACACACATTTTCAAGTAGGGGAAGCAGGGTCCAAAGGCCACACAGCACTTCTGGCTGGATGGACCCCAACAACTGAGGAGGAAGCCAAATGGGCCCAAGAACGACCCATGAGCAAATCCTTCAAAGGATGGTGGAGGGACTCAGATGAGAAGTTAATATTCCCTTAAGCCCTGGCAGAAAAGATACTACATAAAATACACTGGACCACCCATATGGGGGCAAAAGAATCCTGGATGTGGTCCAATAATCTGGGGTAACCACCAAGGACTTACACATCAAGGTTAAAAAAAATTGTTCACTAGTGTAAGTCGTGCCAACTCACTAGTGCTTATCCAAATTCCTAAAGTCCCGGCCAACGCCTTCGAGGTAGGAGGCCAGGGCCCTACTGGAAAATTGACTTCACTGAAGTAAAACCAGGCAAGTATGGCTATGAATATCTATTAGTCTTTATAGATACTTTCTCAGGATGGAATGGGGCCTTTCCTACCAAGAGCTAGATAGCCACTATTGTGGCAAAGAAATTATTGGATGAGATCCTGCCAAAGTATGGTTTTCCTCAGCTTATAGGGTCAGACAATGGACCAGCATTTATGTCTAAGGTAAGTCAGGGAATTGCACAGTTCATTGGGGCTGATTGGAAATTACATTGTGCATATAGACCCCAAAGTTTAGGACAGATAGGAAGAATGAATAGAACTCTAAAAGAGACCTTAACTAAATTGACCTTAGAGACTGG
>NC_043704.1:154520938-154521987 GCF_006229205.1 Suricata suricatta
TGAAAACAATTGTAATGGCCATGAAAGAAAGAATACTCACTGAGTTTTTGAATTTCAGATGGTTTAAGTAGAGAGGAAAGATAAATGCTCTAGACAAACAAATACTTTATGACATTTCTAAATATCACAGATATCTTAAGAGAAAGTTTCTTATCTGGATAAGCAAACATTAAAGGACCAGCAATGTTTCTGACAAGAGTTACAAAACTATAATTTTTACAATGCAGCTTTTAGCTCTGGAAGTTTCTACCTATTTTACTACTAACCTAATAGAAGTCCTCTCTACAACTTCGCTTGATGAAGAAACACGTTCCGTGACACAGCCTAAAATCTGGAGCAGTATTGCTATAGCAGCCAATCTGATGTTTGGCAGGAGAGTCGCAGCTTGAGCGGGTTTCTTTTGTCTGGGTGCAACTTCCATTGTTGCCCCTCCGGGTTGATGCAGCCTTTTGGGACACATGGTCTTATGATCTGCGTTTTAAAGAGGCACATCCGTCAGGTCTCCTCGGAAGTAGTGTACCTGGGCCAGGAGCTCAGCACAATCATGAAGTGGGGGGGGTCTGCATCGGGATTGGGTAGGAGCGTGGCGGGATTAAGTGAAGAGGAGGCTGGAAAAGAATTCTATCCTGGTTGAGGAGCAGTGTCTGGTGATGAGTTATTCAGCTGGTCTCACGTGAGTGTAGTGAGTCCAGGCTGCTATTCCATCCACTTTTAAGGCGGTTGGAGTGGTCCACAGGATGATGTAAGGTCCTTTCCACCTCGGCTCAAGATTTTCTTGCTGATGGCGTTTGACATAGACCCAGTCACCAGGCCAGTACCGGTGAGGCTCTGGAGGTGGACTTAATTCATAGAGAGCACATAATTTTGGCGATACATGTTCGTGAGACCATTGAATAGCTCGGGTTTCCAGCAAGAGATTGTTATCCTCTATGTCCATTAGGGCTGCTGCCTGGAGGTTTGGGATAATAGGGGCAGGTTTTCCATACATAATTTCAAAGGGAGTTAAACCCATTTAGTAGGGAGAGTTTCACACCCGATACAGGGCGAAG
>NC_043704.1:154522087-154524301 GCF_006229205.1 Suricata suricatta
AGCGGCTGCACCAGTTTGCATTCCCACCAGCAGTGCAGGGGGCGCCCATTGAGTGTTTAACAGCTGAGTCGATGCACATCATCACACACGGGAGGAGCCCGGCCGAGGCAGAGCCTGGACCAAGGCCTGAGCACCAGTGTGTGTTTGGAGATCTGGGAGTGGTCCTCACTCAGCAGGTCCTGAGGGGCTCCCACTCACACGCATTGGCTGAGGGGCTGCCACAGAGGACACAGTAGGGAGGGCCCCATGTCACTGGCACTGCACAGGAATGTTCTGGAACAAGGAAACAGAGGAGAATCTCCTACTCCATTGTGGGATGGATGACATCTATTAAAGGTAGGTAATATCTGTCTGATTAGCCTTCTTGTGGGGGTGCTGGCAGCTCAGAGCCTGGAACCTGCTTCAGATTATGTGTCTCCCTCTTTCTGCCCCTTCCTGCTCCCACCCTGTATCTCTCTCTAAAAATAAATTTTAAAACATTAAAAAAATTAACTGGTCCTTTTGTAGTTACATTCTCCTTTTACAAAATCTTGCATTTATGCATCTAGCCTACAAAGTTTGAGAAAGCTTTCCAGAGATGGAGAAATTAGTTTGAATGAATCACCGTCAGAGGAAAGAAAAGACATTTTAAAAATACAGTTAGGTGTTTCCAACATCCCACATAAATAGTCCTAACTGCAAATAGTCCCATTTGATGAAGGAACAGCATTCATGCAACAGAAAAGAAAATAGCGCCCTGTAATCTGTAAGTTCCAATAAACATCCGTCATTGTTTCTCTGTGATGGTGAACACAGGTATGTGTGCACCTGTGTGCTACCTGTCCCGGCATGGCCCCGTCTTTGGTTTGGTGTGACTGTGTCCTTGTTGGCTGCCAGCCAGGGCGGCTCCCTGGGGACCCGCATGCACAGGTGCAGGTAGGAGGGGGCAGCCTCAACTGGGGAGACGGGATGGAACCCAATGCATAGTCCCACTGGGGGGGGGGGCTGGGACGCTGCTCCACGGGGATCAGTCAGGAAGGGTATATAGAAGCCCCACTGCGCCAGCTCAATCCTGCCACGAACGTGAGATCTGACCTGAGCCGAAGTCAGAGGCTTAACCGACTGAGCCACCCAGGCGCCCCCAGAAAAGACATTTTAAAAGTACAGTTAGATGTTTCCAACATCCCACATAAATAGTCCTAACTGTAAATAGTCCTGTTTGATGAAGGAACAACATTCATGCAACAGAAAAAATAGCGCCCTGTAATCGGTAAGTTCCAATAAACATCCGTTCTTGTTTCTTTGTGATGGTGACCACAGGTATGTGTGCACCTGTGTGCTACCTGTCCCAGCACGGCCCTGTCTTTGGTTTGGTGTGATTGTGTCCTTGTTGGCTGCCAGCCAGGGCAGCCTCCCTTGGGACCCCCATGCACAGGAGAAGGTGGGGAGGCAGTCAGACTAGGGAGATGGGATGGGATCCAAGGCATACTCCCTGTGGGGGTGGAGGCTGGGACCTTCCTCCACGGGGATTGGTCAGGACCAAGGGGGGGTGGGATGCTGCTCCACGGGGATCAGTCAGGAAGGGTATAATAGAAGCCCCGCTGCACCAGCTTCATCCTGCCACCTGAGAATAGAGGAGTCTCTCAACACCCCCAGGGACCAAGGTTCCATCTGTGTTTTTGGCCTGGTGTCCTCAGGAGGTGGACAAAGGAGCTGCTTCCCTCTGGGCATTGCATCTGTGTCCCAGGATATGCAGAAAGCAAACAGCAAAGTATACTCTGGAAGCGCCCTTCTTCCCAAGTACCTCTCACTGGCTGCTGTGGGTCCTGGGGCCACCCAGCTGGAAAAGAGACTGGGCCGTCACAGGAAGTCGTGGGGGAAAGGGCTCTCAGGTGGGGGCTGGGGTGGTCTGCCCCATGCAGACCATGTGGTGCGGTCCTGTAGGAGCTAAGCCAACAGCCTGCAGTCCCCTTCAGCCTGTGGATACCAGTTCAAAATGGCACCAGGGAGCATTGGGGTCATGACTTCCGTGTGGCCAGTTTTGGTTGTGGAGAGTTGGGCTCACCTTGCTGGGCGGTGGGGTGGCTGTGGGTCGAGGTCCTGGGTGCCATGCCTGTGAGCTGGAGGGTCCTGAGGTGTCCATCCAGCTGAGAGGAGGGGAGAGCAGCAACCGCCCCTGGAAGGGTGGACCAGGAGGGGGCCGGGTGACCGTGGTGAGTGTGTGTTTCACCCTGA
>NC_043704.1:154524401-154533429 GCF_006229205.1 Suricata suricatta
TGATGGTGGAGGGCACTTGAGGGGAAGAGCACTGGGTGTTGTATGGAAAACAATTTGACAATAAAATATTATGAAAAAAAATAAATTGACCCTAGAGACTGGCGGACACTGGGTATCCCTCCTTCCCTTCGCCCTGTATCGGGTGCAAAACTCTCTCTACTAAATGCGTTTACCTCCCTTTGAAATTATGTATGGAAAAACCTGCCCCTATTATCCCAAACCTCCAGGCAGCAGCCCTAATGGACATAGAGGAAAACAATCTGTTGCTGGAAACCCGAGCTAATCAATGGTCTCAAGAACGTGTATGGCAAAAATTATGTGCTCTCTATGAATTAAGTCCACCTCCAGAGCCTCACCGGTACTGGCCTGGTGACTGGGTCTATGTCAAACGCCATCAGCAAGAAAATCTTGAGCCGAGGTGGAAAGGACCTTGCATCATCCTGTGGACCACTCCAACCGCCTTAAAATTGGATGGAATAGCAGCCTGGATTCACTACACTCACGTGAGACCAGCTGAATTACTCATCACCAGACACTGCTCCTCAACCAGGATAGAATTCTTTTCCAGCCTCCTCTTTGCTTAATCCGGCCACGCTCCTACCCAATCCCAGTGCAGACTCCCTGCTTCATGATTGTGCTGAGATCCTGGCCCAGGTACACTGCTTCTGAGGAGACCTGACGGATGTGCCTCTTCAAAACGCAGACCATAAGATCATATGTCCCCAAAGGCTGCAGCAACCCGGAGGGGCAACAATGGAAGTTGCACCCAGACAAAAGAAACCCGCTCAAGCTGCGACTCTCCTGCCAAACATCAGATTGACTGCTATAGCAATACTGCTCCAGACTTTAGGTTGTGTCACGGAAGGTGTTTCCTCCTCAAGGGAAGTTGTAGAGAGGACTTCTATTAGGTTAGTACTAAAATAGGTAGAAACTTCCAGAGCTAAAAGCTGCATTGTAAAAATTATAGTTTTGTAACTCTTGTCGGAAACATTGCTGGTCCTTTAATGTTTGCTTATCCAGATAAGAAACTTTCTCTTAAGATATCTGTGATATTTAGAAATGTCATAAAGTATTTGTTTGTCTAGAGCATTTATCTTTCCTCTCTACTTAAACCATCTGAAATTCAAAAACTCAGTGAGTATTCTTTCTTTCATGGCCATTACAATTGTTTTCATAAGTTCAATAAGAATCTTTTCCTTTTATAGTAGGACACCATTGGAAATACTGGTTGTTTTACCAAGGCTTTGACTGGAATGTCCTATTTGAAAGTCATGCATAGACTCAGATATGACCTGACAGGTTTAAGGAACTAAGTTTGACTTTATGGAACATGGAGCCATAAAGCCTCGTGGAAATGTTAGCTGTATACCTCACCCAGAGAGTTCCTAGCAGCCTCCCCAGGTGAGTAAAGAAGGTCATGCCCACCCTACCTGAGGGTCTTAGTCACGCCCTACATGAGGGTCCTTGGCCCACTCTGTGATTGGTTGATACTCTAAATGTTGTGATTGGCTCCCACAACTGCCAGTATTGATAGGGGGTATGGAATGAATCGCTGTACTTGTGTCGTCCTTTCTTGTAACACCCCCTTTCTAAAAAAGCCCCTATGCCACCATGTTCGGGGCTCTATCCACGTGGCCAGTGGGCTGGTGGAGTCTGTGAGCCCGATCTTAAGCCTATAATAAAGCCCTTTGCTTTTTGCATGCATGACTCAGTCTCCCTGGTAGTCTCTGGTTTCTTTTGGGGCAATATTGGAAACTTGGGCATAACAGAGGCTGGGACTCTCCTTCACGGGGATCAGTCAGGACCATTGGGGGTGGCAGCTGGGACTCTCCTCCATGGGGACCAGTCAGGAAGGGTATAATAGAAGCTCTGTTGCAACAGTTTAATCCTGCCATATGAGAACAGAGGAATCTCTCAACACCACCACGGACAAAGGATCCATTTGTATTTTTGGCCTGGTGTCTTCAGTAGGTGGACAAAGGAGCTGCTTCCCTCTGGGCATTGCTACTGTATCCCAGGATATGCAGAAAGCAAACAGCAAAGTATATTCTGGAAGCCTCCTTTTTCCCAAGACCTCTCACTGGCCGCCCAAGGCCCTATGGCCACCCAGTTGGAAAAGAGACTGGGCCGTGCCAGGACGTCGTGGGGGGAATGGCTCTCAGGTGGGGGCTGGGGTGGCCTGCCCCATGCAAACCATGTGGTGCAGTCATGTAGGAGCTAAGCCAGCAGCCTGCAGTCCCCTTCAGCCTGTGGCCACCAATTCAATATGGCACCAGAGAGCATTGGGGTCATGACCTCCCTGTGGCCAGGTTTGGTTGTGGAGAGTTGGGCTCACCTTGCTGGGTGGTGGGGTGGCTGTGGGTCGAGGTCCTAGGTGCCATGCCTGGAACTGGAGGGTCCTGAGGGGTCCCTGCAGCTGAGAGGAGGGGAGAGCAGCAACCGCCCCTGGAAGGGTGGACAAGGAGGGAGCTGGGCGACCATGGTGAGTGTGTGTGCCACCCTGAGGCTCTGGGCTCGAGGATCAAAGGAGAGAGTGTGGGGGTGTGATGGTCAGTGTAAAGGCCTTTTCAGTGGTCTGTCTTGTGGGGTTGGGGAGTGAAATCTGGGGGCTGTCGTCTTCTGGGGGTTAATGGGGGAAGGGGCGGTGTCTCCCAGGCGGTGGCCAAGCAGTGCGTCCTGGCTGGAGTGTGTCCTCGTTCAGGGCTCTATGGGGTTCCCTGGGATGCGCCCCCAGAATGGCTGCATCTGGCTCTGTGGATGGGGGAAGTCTGTGTGCACTGAAGCTTGAGAGTACTGATCTTAGGGACCTGGAAAAGTGGGGCTTTTGTCCCCTGCCTGGGGGCAGGAGCATGGGCTTATTGGCGCCTTACGCTATGGGGGCTCCAGGGCTGGGAGTGCTCCTCTGGGCCTGCACCTTGCCAATCTGGGTCCCGTGTGTCCTTTGACCCCTCCATCACTATCTGGGAACAGGACTTTTGACTACAGTGCAACCCAACCCTGTCTCAAACTCCTGCTGGGTCCTGAGCCCTGCTGCCGTTCACCAGGGCCTCTGACCCCCAAGGCTCCCCCATCTGAGGCTCCCGTCCTCCCAGGGGGCATCCTTGCCAGTCCCTGGGTCCCCATCACCAAGTCCTGGTGCTACTCGTCTCCAACTGCAGCTAGAGTGCATCGTCTCCAGGAAGGGGACCAGACTGACAGACACAGCTCCCACTGCATGTGTGCAAACGTCTTCACACCCCCAGGGCTGAGTGTGCCCCTGTGCTCACAGCCCAGGAGAGAAATTTCAGGGACACCCATGGAGAGAATGCCCAGCTTGAAGATAAAGTACAAGAAAACCTCACGGCCTGAGGACAGGGAGGGGTGTGGAGGAGTGGGGCTGGGCGGGAAGGGGAAGCAGGAGGGGGTTTGCTGCCTGGCCCTTATCTGCTTCCTGCCCAGGTCGTGTGGTACAGAGCCTTGGGCACCGGAGGGAACAGGGTGCCTGGAGCCCCGCTGGCTGTGCACCCACGACCAGTGCTGGCTGGTGGGGCACAGCTGGACGAGCCTCCTCCCAGGAAGGGAGCACAGTGAGTGGGGGCTCCAGACACTCTGGAGACTGGTTGCGGGTGACAGGTGGGTGGGTGCAGGCTGGTGGGGGCCCCAGAGAAAACCTGGCTCCTCTGCCCGGCTCAACATGGTGGGCTCCGGCTTTTTGGAGTCCTGCTGTGGGCTGAGGGCCCCTGGCTGCCCCGTGTGGCCGAGTCCTTAGTGCTGGGTTAGGGGCTCTGGGGGACCCAAGGCTGCAGACTGAGGGCTCCCGGGAGGATACTGCCTGGATGACCATATCCATAGGGGAGGGAGGTGGGCTCAGATGGAGATGGGCATGAGGGGTGGGCTTGTCCCTCTGGGGCGCCTTCCTGGTGCTGCCTGCCTGGGGGCTGGCGGCTGACTGGCATCTCACGTGCTGGCCGCCAGCCGGGGTTTCCTAAAGGGCCCTGGGGCCAGGGTGGGCTCTGTCCAGCAGTGGCACCGGCAGGTCTGTTCTCGGGGAGCTCATGCCCAGCCAACCTCAGCAGAGGGCAGTGGACAGGTCTGTGCTCTGGACACTGGTGCTGGATCAGTGATGTGAGGGGTCCTGCCTGCCGACCCCTGGCCCAGGGCAGCAGTGGCAGGAGCAGAGGCTTGTGTCTCCCTGAGGGACCCTGGTCTCAAGGGTGTGCTCTGGAGGGTGAGGATAGGGCGGAACTCCCCACTGCCCAGCTTGACCTCCTGTCCTGACCCTGAAATGGGGGTTCGGAGGGGTATTTAAGACAACTGGTCACCCAAGGGGCCTGTGGACCCGACCTGGCTGGGGACGGGCTCCCCTACCTAACCACTGATCCAGGCTGGGCCCCCAGAAGCCACGGGGGCTCTTCTGGCCACGACCAATGTCTCACTGCTAGTTCCCACCAGACACACTGACCCTGGGCTGCTCAGAGTCCTCTAGGCTCCTTCTTCGCTGCAGGCCCCCCACCAGAAGGGATGGGCTGCTGGGTGGAAGTGTGCTGGCTGGCGGGGCCCACGGGCAGGTTTTATGATGGCCTGAGGCACTGTGGGCCCACCCGCTGCTACCCACCCTGCCTAAGGCCCATACAAAATCCACTCAGGACCCCTGGTCTGGAGGTTGCATTGGGCAGGACCCCTCCTCAGGCTGTCGCTGACCCCCTGAGCTGGGCAAGAGGATGTAGACCTCAGACCAGGAGGCGGGCCCCTCTGCTGGTGGACTCACTTGGGGAGAGGAGTTTCTGGCCTGGAGACTGTCACTGCGGGGCCAGCTTCCACTGTGCAACCATGACACAGACTGGCTGGTACACCTGACCTGCTGGGGCTCAGCCCCCTTCTAGGTCTTGTGTGATGTATGGGCTGGGGCTTCTCTATGATGGACACTCCTCCTGAGCTCTGGGGGCATGGAGTTCCAGTGCCTGAGGGTTCTGGGACACTTTCAGTCCAGTCTGGAGTCTGGTTGAGCCCCAGTTGGGTCTTAGAATCCTCTAGGCTCTGGGTTCTGAGGCTGAGGCTAGTCTCCCCTTCCCATGCTGGGTGGAGCAGGGTTGCAGCCTGAGCCCAGGTCTGCTGGGATGGCCTCCTGCTCCGTGGGCCCCTGGGCATGTGCGGTCTGTCCTTCCTGTAAGGGGTCTCCAGGCTAGTCACTGTCAGGAGGAGTGGGATTCCTGTGGGTAGAGGGCTCAAGGAAGGGCTTTTGGGTCTGTCCAAACTCTGTAGGGGTCGTTCCCCCATGAGAGGCTCGCAAGAAGAATCTCCCTTCCCTCCTGGTCCCCCTGGGGTGGGGGGGGAAGGCTGGCATCCCAGCCCAGCTCCCCCTGCAGCAGCCCCAGCCCCTCCCCTGCATTGGCAGTGCCCTGTACATTTGCCCTCCACTTGGCAGGTGTGGGTTCTTGGGCACTGGGACTTGGTAGAGAGGCCAGTACCCCGCCTGGGCCACATGCTCACAGGTGTCGGCTCAGCTCTGGGTCACATTCCGGGCCTGAGCCTCCCCCACCCCAGCTGCTGCCTGGTGTTTGCTCTGCAGCGAGTGTCACTGTGTGGAGCCTGGCTCCCCATCCTCTGTGGCTTCCCCTCCCCAGAGGGGCTGTAACACAGCAGAAGAAGGGAAGAGGATGGGAGAACTCAGGGAGCAGGAAGAGGAGGTGAGAGCTGGGCCCTGGGGAGGGTTCCCTGCAGAGGACTTGCGAGCTGCCTGTCCACTGTCCACATGCCCAGGCCTGGGCCCAGGGTGCAAGAGGGCCTGCTGGGGAGAACACTCGGTGCTGTCCTCTTGTCCATGGAGGGGGGCCTCTCGGGGAGCAAAGCCGGCAGGTGGGAGGAGGGGTCTGGCTCTGGAGGTCAACGCTGTCCATACCCTTTCTTCCAGGCGCTTGCACTGCACCTTGGGGTCCAGGCCACAGTGTCCCCAGCCCTTCCTCTGGATAGCACCTTCTTGAGATCTGCAACCTCCAATGACAATTGGGAGGGGATAGGCCCAGCCCCAAGCAGGAGGCACTGGGCCCTGGGAAGGGAGGCTGGTTTTGAGTGTAGGCCATGTCACTGTGGGAGGTAATCCCCCAGGACCCACAGTGACAGAGGCTCAGACAATATGTCCTGTCCCCAAGGCCTGGGGGAAGGCCCTGCTCACAGCTGCTCAGCCTATCCTGGACGAGACCATGGCCCCTTCAGCCTGCCTCTGAGGGACACGCTGAGGCAGGTGTCCTCCTGGGAGGTGGAGTGTGAGCTGGGCTGGGAGCTGGGGCCTGATGGAGGGGACCTAGGTCCCCTGGGTCCTGACCCTGACATGACTCATCTGCAGTGGGTGGTGAGGAGCTGGGCGTGTAGACTGGTCCCTGATGGCACCTGTGTGGAGGGTGGATGTGTGGGCGGATGTGGGGTGACTTGTGCCAGCCTGGGGGCTCTGTGCTCAGTGTCCTTCTGGGCTTGGGCAACGTGGCTCAGAGGTCCTGGCCCCTCAGCCTCTGTGTGTATCATGTCCTGTGGATTCCTCCTGCCCGGCCCCAGCACAGCCCTCTGGCTGCACGAATGCCACCTCCTCGTCCAGAATCTGTCAGCTCTGGAGGCCCTCTGGACGAACCCCAGCAAGAGGGGCCCTTCCCTCCAGGGCCAGAGGCTAGAGGTCGATGCCTCAGAAGGAAAAGTGTGAGTTGCCTGGCCTGGGGGTAGAGGGACCAGGCCCGGGGTCGAGGGAGGCCTGTAGGCAGCATGTGGTGCTGGTCCTTCTTTCTGCTTTGAGGGGCATCACTGTGGTCCCAGTAGGTATAAACCACTGTGTGACGTCCTGTGACAATAACGGTGCCCTGTCCCTGCAGGCGGGGCTGGTGGGAGGCACTTCCTCTGACAGGGAGGCCCAGGGGCCATGAGGGAGCTGCCTTGTGTCCGGGACATGTGCCAGTTGCCAGAGTGGGAGCCTGGAGGCCGAAGTCTGCGGCCCTGGGTGGGCTGGGAGGGAAGAGGATGTGCCCAGCACGCCTGGGCTGGTGCAAGGTGGACACCAGGCCTGGGAGGCGTGGGGCAGGCTGGCCGTGGAGGTGCGGGTCTGCTGCATTGGTGGAGCTCAGAACAGCTGCTCCAGGGTGGGGACAGCAGCACCGGGGACCACGGGCTGGCCAGTGAGAGGCTGTCCACTCTGGGAGCCTGCGGTGGGCTGGCAGGGGCTTGGGGCTCGGCTCAGGCCTGAAGGGCACTGGATGGGGTGACAGAGAGGGAGGAGGGTGCCCAGTGCTGCCCCATTGCTTCCAGATAGGCCCTGTGGGGGGACACTTCCAAACACCCTGCCCTTTGCCTTGGCCTCCCAGGTTGCCCTTCTGGGAGCTTTGGGCTGCGTCTGTAGGTCACACAGTAGATCTGGTCGTACGGCCCGCCTCCCAGTTAAAATTCTTGCTGTCCTGCGGGCACTGTCCCAGGAAGGTCCACCCAATGGGCATGCCCCTGATGGGAATGGAAGCCTGGGCGTGGGCGGGGGCAGAGTGTGCTTAGGAGGAGCCCGGGGACCCCAAGACGTGCAGCTGAGGGCCAGAGCCAGGGGGCCAGCCGCGAGGCTGAGAGCTGGATGAGGCCCTGGACAAGGTCCTTCCCCGGAGCCTGGTGATGTAGAGTGGTGTGCAGCTCTGGGCCCCGAGCAGGGGTTTTCCCTGGGGGCCACGCACTGTCTCGCCTTTGGGCCATCACCAGAGCCTGCACGGCCTGGCCAGGATGGGACCCAGACCCTTGAGGCTGGCACAGGCTGGGAGGTGCCCCGCTCCCTGCCCACCTTGTCCTTCCCCTAATGTCCGTGAGCTCGTCCACAGCCTAGTGTGGGCCCAGCTCCAGCGTCCACTCCTGTTGCTCCCTGGGGTGTCCAGGGGTCCTGCCCACCGGGAGTTTGTCCAGGGTAGACGCTGTCCTTCCTGCCCAGGTCCCCCTGAGCAGGTCTGTTTCTGCCAGTGGGGGTTGTGTGTCCACCTCAGAGCCCTGTGAAGCCCCGGTTGTGGTGGATGTGGGCCAAGGGTCCCGCCCTGACCCTCAGGAGCTGGGCGGGAGGGCCCTGCGACTCCGGCTGGTTTTTGCTGCTGAGTCTATCACTGTGGGTGTAGCCACCGTAGTACTAACCCTGTGGAAAGTTCCTTGTCAAAAACCCCCTGTGTGTGGTGGAGCGGCCCCTCCCCTGCCCGAGGCCCAGGTGCCCAGCAGGGTGTGTCTGCACAGGAGCCCAATGCTGCGCCACGTGGTGGTGGGGAGCTGGCATGGTCTGGCCCCTCTTGCCTCCCCTGTCTTTCCAGGGACACCAGCTGCAGGGGTGTGGGCACAGGGGCTGTGGGGGTGTTCCTGGGGCTCTCATACCCATTCAGGGTGTGGGCCTACATCTGCAGCACAGGCTGGGTAATAGCGTCCACTTCTGGGGGCTGTGTCTGCAGCCTGTCTCCAGGGTCCCCGGCTGCCTCCTGGTGAGGCCAGGTTTGGACCAGGCCAAGGAGACCCCTGAGCATGGGATGGACGTTCCAGCCAGACTGGTCGAGGGGCACCTGCGTCTCTCCGTCCTCCCTGAAGAAAGGTTTACAAAACCAGGTTCACACAGACATCCCTGAAGGGGAGAGTTCCTCCCGCCTTCCCAGGTCCCTCAGGGCAGGTCCCCAGCCTGCGTGGGGAACAGGTGCTGGGGTGCTGTGGGGTGTGGGTGCTGTTGGTTGATGTGGGGTTGGTGTGATGTGATGCTGGGTGATGTGGGGTTGAGGTGTGGGTTTTGGAGTGCTGCAGGATTGTGTCATGTAGGATGATGTGGAGTGTGGGATGATGTGAGGTGAGATGAGATGTCACGTGTGGGGTGATGTGGGGTGAAGTGTGGAGTGATGTGATGGTGGGGTGATGTGAGGTTGGGGTGCTGCAGGATTGTGTGGGCTGACAGTCTGTGGGGGGAGATGAGGTGTTGGGTGTGGGGTGATATGTGGTGTGCAGGGTGTGGGTGCTGTGGGTTGTGGGTGCTATGGGGTGAGGGGTGGGTGGTGTGGAGTATGGGGTGCTATTG
>NC_043704.1:154533529-154535702 GCF_006229205.1 Suricata suricatta
GGAGCCTTGGGGTGAAGCCCTACCTCTCGCCAGAACCCGGAGGAAAAAGGTCCATCCAGTCAGCTTGCTCTCCAGAGTCACCCGGACCACAGAAACCGCACCCAGGCAGGTGCCGACAGACAGGCGGGGAGCCCTCTGCAGGGTTAGGTGGGCTGAGACATGTGCAGGACCGGCACACAGGCCACCGTTGGCAATCTCCAGCAGACAGGAGATGGGGGCAGGGCATGCAGACCCTCGCTGGTCATGCTAGGGACAGGGAAAACCCCAGAAAAGGCGCAGAGAGCAGAAGGAAGCCACCAGATCCCCTGAGACAGGGAAACCACAGACGTGTAGAGCCCATGCAGAGCCAAATTGACCCATGAGGCTCCTGTCAGATTCATCCCTGCTCACCCTGACTTTCAGAACAGAAACCCTCTGGAAATGTGGACCTGCCGCAGAGCCGGCCCTGGGTCAGCAAGGGTCCGCAAAGGTGGACACAGGCGCCCCCACAGTGGGAGGATCTTGTCGGGTGCACCTGACTGCGTTGGCCACTCCACCCCCCACAGTGACACAGCTGCCCCACGCGGCATGAGCTCCTGGGGCAGGTGTGCTGCTGGGCAGGTCCGGGAAGTGGGGCCTGGTGGCGTCTGTCCACATCAAAGCACACCCGAGCCTGGGGGGGGACAGCTTGCTGACGGTGCAGAGAGACCTCACTACACAGGGTAGAGAAGGAGGTTTTGGTCCACAGGGCACTGGGCTGCCTGTACTTTGTGTGCCCAGGGCGGACAGGACCACACACCAGCACTGATGGCCTGAGGGGAGCCCTGGAGGCCGGGCCTGGGAGGGACTCAGTAGGAGACACTGCTTTTGCACTTGGAGTTTGTACAGGGTGCAGACACTGCCTTTGTCATGAGACCTCAAAACCTTATGCAGGCGTGTGTTCAAATGACCCACCTGATGGGCCCTGGGGCTGGGCTTCGGACACAGCCCTGCTGCTCAGGGTCCCAGGGCAGCACCACCCCAGGGGCCTAAGGAGCATGGGCACCAACCCGGGCCCTTTGGGCAAGGTCACTGAGGGGTAGAAACTCCAGAAAGGACTGCCTCCGCCCCAGGCAGCAGTGATGTCAAGGACTCGGGCTGGCAGGGGGAAGGGGGTCACCGCAGCAAAGCACTAGCCCGCTGGCTCCAGATTCCCATGGGTAACTTGAGAAAAACAGACGACAAGGTCGGCCAGGCCCTGGGCAGGCGATGAGGCGAGGAGGTGGGACAAGGTTCCATACTCCAGGGGGAGAGCTCCACGGAACAAGACTCAGCGTTCAGGCCCAATAATAATCACACATCACCACCACAGAGTCACAGGGAGACCCAAAGAGGCCAGATTCCTTCAGCCTGGAGCAAAGGGGGGGGCTTGTGCAGCCACTGCAAACGTTACCCTCTCGGGGACTCTCGCTGCTCCGGCAGCAACCCCTGGGCAGGTGAAGCAGGATGGCGCCTGGCCTCCCCTGGGCTTGTGTCTCCCCCAGAGCTGGGTGTCCCCTGCACCTGGGTCACTCCTCAGAACCTAGAAGGCTGCCACCATGTGGCTGGGCTTCAAAATGGGCAAAGGCAGCCACCCATCACAGCTGATAGCTGGCAAGGAGCCTCCTCAGGATCTGCCTTCACCTGCAGATCAGCCCTGGGCATCCCAGGCTCCTCCCCCTCTGTCCCCACAGTCCCCCAGGAAGAGGGATTGCGGGTAGGTCTGTGTCACTGTGGTACTACTGTTCTGGTTATGGGTGTGTTACCACAGTGTAACAGCGCCCATCAGAAACCAGTCCCAAATCCCAGCACTGGCCCCGCCCTCGGCACGCCCTCCCTTGGATTGAGAACGGGTCCACAGCACCAAGCCTCTGCTGCTCACCACAAGAGTGTGGCCTGTAACCTAAACCCAGCAGGGCGGCAGGCACAGTGGAAGGAACAGGGCCCACGGCTTCCGGGACGTGAGCCAGGACCCTACCTGCTGACTCCATGGGACCCTGAAACCGCCCAGTGGAAGCCACCCCAAACCTCAGCCAGACCTGCCTGTCTGGGCGGGGACTGCATGGGGGCTGCTGGTGGCTGGCCTGCCCCTTCCGGCATAGCTCTGCACACCCCCCACCACCCACCCCACCCACCCCCACACCACCCACCCCCACACCCAATAGCACCCCATACT
>NC_043704.1:154535802-154538456 GCF_006229205.1 Suricata suricatta
GTCCCCGCCCAGACAGGCAGGTCTGGCTGAGGTTTGGGGTGGCTTCCACTGGGCGGTTTCAGGGTCCCATGGAGTCAGCAGGCAGGGTCCTGGCTCGCGTCCCGGAAGCCGTGGGCCCTATTCCTTCCGCTGTGCCTGCCGCCACGCTGGGTTTGGGTTACAGGCCACACTGCTGTGGTGAGCAGTAGAGGCTTGGTGCTGTGGACCCGTTCTCCATCCAGGGGAGGGCGTGCCGAGGGCGGGGCCACAGCTGGGATTGGGGACTGGTTTCTGATGGGCGCTGTTACACTGTGGTAACACACCCATAACCAGAACAGTAGTACCACAGTGACACAGACCTACCCACAATCCCTCTTCCTGGGGGACTGTGGAGACAGAGGGGGAGGAGCCTGGGATGCCCAGGGCTGATCTGCAGGTGAAGGCAGATCCTGAGGAGGCTCCTTGCCAGCGATCAGCTGTGATGGGTGGCTGCCTTTGCCCTTTTTGAAGCCCAGCCACATGGTGGCAGCCTTCTAGGTTCTGAGGAGTGACCCAGGTGCAGGGGACACCCAGCTCTGGGGGAGACACAAGCCCAGGGGAGGCCAGGCGCCTTCCTGCTTCACCTGCCCAAGGGTTGCTGCCGGAGCAGCGAGAGTCCCCGAGAGGGTGACGTTTGCAGTGGCTGCACAAGCCCCCCCCTTTGCTCCAGGCTGAAGGAATCTGGCCTCTTTGGGTCTCCCTGAGACTCTGTGGTGGTGATGCGTGATTATTATTGGGCCTGAACGCTGAGTCTTGTTCCGTGGAGCTGTCCCCCTGGAGTATGGAACCTTGTCCCACCTCCTCGCCTCCTCGCCTGCCCAGGGCCTGGCCGACCTTGTTGTCTGTTTTTCTCAAGTTACCCATGGGAATCTGGAGCCAGCAGGCTAGTGCTTTGCTGCGGTGGCCCCCTTCCCCCTGCCAGCCCGAGGCCTTGACATCACTGCTGCCTGGGGCGGAGGCAGTCCTTTCTGGAGTTTCTACCCCTCAGTGACCTTGCCCAAGGGGCCCGGGTTGGTGCCCATGCTCCTTAGGCCCCTGGGGTGGTGCTGCCCTGGGACCCTGAGCAGCAGGGCTGTGTCCTAAGCCCAGCCCCAGGGCCCATCAGGTGGGTCATTTGAACACACGCCTGCATAAGGTTTTGAGGTCTCATGACAAAGGCAGTGTCTGCACCCTGTACAAACTCCAAGTGCAAAAGCAGTGTCTCCTACTGAGTCCCTCCGAGGCCCGGCCTCCTGGGCTCCCCTCAGGCCATCAGTGCTGGTGTGTGGTTCTGTCCGCCCTGGGCACACAAAGTACAGGCAGCCCAGTGCCCTGTGGACCAAAACCTCCTTCTCTACCCTGTGTAGTGAGGTCTCTCTGCACCGTCAGCAAGCTGTCCCCCCCAGGCTCAGGTGTGCTTTGATGTGGACAGACGCCACCAGGCCCCACTTCGCAGACATGCCCAGCAGCACACCTGCCCCAGGAGCTCATGCCGCGTGGGGAAGCTGTGTCACTGTGGGGGGTGGAGTGGCCAACGCAGTCAGGTGCACCCGACAAGATCCTCCCACTGTGGGGGCGCCTGTGTCCACCTTTGCAGACCCTTGCTGGCCCAGGGCCGGCTCTGCGGCAGGTCCACATTTCTAGAGGGTTTCTGTTCTGAGAGTCAGGGTGAGCAGGGATGAATCTGACAGGAGCCTCATGGGTCAATTTGGCTCCGCATGGGCTCTACACGTCTGTGGTTTCCCTGTCTCAGGGGATCTGGTGGCTTCCTTCTGCTCTCTGCGCCTTTTCTGGGGTTTTCCCTGTCCCTAGCATGACCAGCAAGGGTCTGCATGCCCTGCCCCCATCTCCTGTCTGCTGGAGTTTGCCGACGGTGGCCTGTGTGCTGGTCCTGCACATGTCTCAGCCCACCTAACCCTGCAGAGGGCTCCCCGCCTGTCTGTCGGCACCTGCCTGGGTGCGGTTTCTAAGGTCAGGGTGACTCTGGAGAGCAAGCTGCCTGGATGGACCTTTTTCCTCCGGGTTCTGGCGAGAGGTAGGGCTTCACCCCAAGGCTCCTGGGGCCCAAGTGCACCAAGACACCCAAGCCCAGGGCCTCTGCCTGCATCCTGGGAGCTGGAGCTCTGACTGCCTATTTTCCCAAGGGCAAGGGGCTCTCGGAGGTGCTGCAGAGGGGTCTGTTGGCCAGATGGATCTGACCACCCCTTTGCCCAGATCCAGAGCTCCAGACATGCTCGGTGCCTTTACAGAGCCTGTGCTACCAGCTCACAGACCGCTGTGTAAGCCCAGCCCCAACACTGGGTCCATGGCTGCCGGCCTGAACCCTGGACTCACCTGGGCATCAAATGTCCCTGGTTTTGTGGGGGTGAACCCAGCCCAGGTGCTGCTAGGGGAAAGTTGTCACCAGGACCAATGACGACTCCTGTGGGTGTGCAGTGCAGCTGAGAGGTGAAACCCAGGGTTTCTGGTGCAGGTGCAGTGGCCATGTTGGGGCTCCTGAGGGGTCACATCTGATTATGGGCTGGGGCCCACAGTGAGCCCAGTGCCAGTGCTGACAGGTGGCCAGCCTGGAGGCCTCACCCACCCTTCAACTCCATGCTTCTACCTACAGCCCAGCCTAAGCTCTCCCCTTCCTGATCGCTGCCTTTGACACCTTG
>NC_043704.1:154538556-154542517 GCF_006229205.1 Suricata suricatta
AGCGGCTGCACCAGTTTGCATTCCCACCAGCAGTGCAGGGGGCGCCCATTGAGTGTTTAACAGCTGAGTCGATGCACATCATCACACACGGGAGGAGCCCGGCCGAGGCAGAGCCTGGACCAAGGCCTGAGCACCAGTGTGTGTTTGGAGATCTGGGAGTGGTCCTCACTCAGCAGGTCCTGAGGGGCTCCCACTCACATGCATTGGCTGAGGGGCTGCCACAGAGGACACAGTAGGGAGGGCCCCATGTCACTGGCACTGCACAGGAATGTTCTGGAACAAGGAAACAGAGGAGAATCTCCTACTCCATTGTGGGATGGATGACATCTATTAAAGGTAGGTAATATCTGTCTGATTAGCCTTCTTGTGGGGGTGCTGGCAGCTCAGAGCCTGGAACCTGCTTCAGATTATGTGTCTCCCTCTTTCTGCCCCTTCCTGCTCCCACCCTGTATCTCTCTCTAAAAATAAATTTTAAAACATTAAAAAAATTAACTGGTCCTTTTGTAGTTACATTCTCCTTTTACAAAATCTTGCATTTATGCATCCAGCCTACAAAGTTTGAGAAAGCTTTCCAGAGATGGAGAAATTAGTTTGAATGAATCACCGTCAGAGAAAAGAAAAGACATTTTAAAAATACAGTTAGGTGTTTCCAACATCCCCACATAAATAGTCCTAACTGCAAATAGTCCCATTTGATGAAGGAACAGCATTCATGCAACAGAAAAGAAAATAGCGCCCTGTAATCTGTAAGTTCCAATAAACATCCGTCATTGTTTCTCTGTGATGGTGAACACAGGTATGTGTGCACCTGTGTGCTACCTGTCCCGGCATGGCCCCGTCTTTGGTTTGGTGTGACTGTGTCCTTGTTGGCTGCCAGCCAGGGCGGCTCCCTGGGGACCCGCATGCACAGGTGCAGGTAGGGGGGGCAGCCTCAACTGGGGAGACGGGATGGAACCCAATGCATAGTCCCAGTGGGGGGGGGGGGCTGGGACGCTGCTCCACGGGGATCAGTCAGGAAGGGTATATAGAAGCCCCACTGCGCCAGCTCAATCCTGCCATGTGAGGACAGAGGAATCTCTCAACACCACCAGGGACCAAGGTTCCATCTGTGTTTTTGGCCTGGTGTCCTCAGGAGGTGGACAAAGGAGCTGCTTCCCTCTGGGCATTGCATCTGTGTCCCAGGATATGCAGAAAGCAAACAGCAAAGTATACTCTGGAAGCACCCTTCTTCCCAAGTACCTCTCACTGGCCGCTGTGGGTCCTGGGGCCACCCAGCTGGAAAAGAGACTGGCCTGTGCCAGGAAGTCGTGGGGGGAATGGCTCTCAGGTGGGAGCTGGGGTGGCCTGCCCCATGCAGCCCATGTGGTGCGGTCCTGTAGGAGCTAAGCCAGCAGCCTGCAGTCCCCTTCAGCCTGTGGACACCAGTTCAAAATGGCACCAGGGAGCATTGGGGTCATGACTTCCGTGTGGCCAGGTTTGGTTGTGGAGAGTTGGGCTCACCTTGCTGGGCGGTGGGGTGGCTGTGGGTCGAGGTCCTGGGTGCTATGCCTGTGAGCTGGAGGGTCCTGAGGGGTCCATCCAGCTAAGAGGAGGGGAGAGTAGCAACCGCCCCTGGAAGGGTGGACCAGGAGGGGGCCGGGTGACCGTGGTGAGTGTGTGTTTCACCCTGAAGCTGCTGGGCTCGAGGATTGGAGTGGAGAGTGTGCGGTGGGGCACTGTGAGGGCCTTCTCAGTAGTCAGTCTTGTGGGGCTTGGGAGTGTGATCTGGGGGCTGTCGTCTTCTGCGGGGGAAAGGGCAGCTTCTTCCAGACCGATGGCGGAGTAGTGGGTCCTGCTGGAGTGTGTCCTCGTTCAGGGCTGCATGGGGTTCCCTGGGATGCACACCCAGAATGTCTGCATCTGGCTCTGTGGATGTGGGGAGGTGTGTGTGCACTGAAGATTGAGGGTGCTGACCTCAGGGACCTGGAGAAGTGGGGCTTTTGTCCCCTGCCTGGGGACAGGAGCACTGGCTTGTTGGCGCCCTACCCTACTGGGGACTCCAGCTCTGGGGGAGCTCCTCTGGACCTTGCAAATCTGGGTCCCCATGTGCCCTGTGCCTCTCCATCACCACCTGGACCAGGGCTCCTGACCACAGGGAGCCCAGCCCTGTCTCGAGCTCCAGCTGGGTCCTGAGCCCTGCTGTAGGTCCCCAGGGCCTCTGACCCCCAGGCTCCCCCATCTGAGGCTCCCGTCCTCCCAGGGGGCATCCTTGCCAGCCCCTGGGTCCCCATCTCCAAGTCCTGGTGCTACTCCTCTCCACCTGCAGCTAGAGTGCCTCGTCCTCCAGGAAGGGGCCCTGACTGACACACACAGCTCCCACTGTAAGTCACACAGTAGATGTGGTTGCACCGCCCGTCCCCCACTTAAAATTCTTGCTGTCCTGCGGGCACTGTCCCAGGAATGTCCATTCAGCAGGGGTGCCCCCCTGGGAATGGAAGCCAGGGCGAGGGCAGGGCCAGAGTGTGCTTAGGAGGAGCCTGGGGACCCCCACGAGGGCCAGCAGAGGCCGAGAGCCAGGGAGCCATCTGCGTGGCTGAGAGCTGGATGAGGCCCTGGACAGTGTCCTTCCCCGGAGCCTGGTGGCTCGGAGGGGAGTGAAGCTCTGGGCCCCGAGCAGGGGCTTTCCCTGGGGGCCACGCACTGTCTGGCCTTCGGGCCCTGACCAGAGCCTGCGCGGCCTGGCCAGGATGGGACCCACATCCTTGAGGATGGCACGTCCTGGGAGGTGTCCCACTCCCCGCCCACCTTGTCCTGTCCCTAATGTCCATGAGCTCGTCCACAGCCTAGGGTGGGTCCAGCTCCAGCGTCCACTCCTGTCAGCCCCTCGGGGGTCTCCAGGGGTCCTGCCCACCAGGAGTTTGTCCAGCGTAGATGCTGTCCTTCCTGCCCAGGTCCACCTTGGGTAGGTTCTTTCTGCCAGTGGGTTTGTGTGGCCACCTCAGAGCCCTGTGAAGCCCCAGCTGTGGTGGATGTGGGCCAAGGGTCCCGCCTGACTCAAGGAGCAGGGTGGGAGGGCCCTGGATCTCTGGTCTGTTTTTGCTACTAGGGCTATCACTGTGGTAGTATCTGTCGTAGTAGTAACACAGTGGAAAGTTCCTTGTCAAAAACTCCCAGTGTGTGGTGGAGGGGCCCCTCCCCTCCTCGAGGCCCAGGCACCCAGCGGGGCGTGTCTGCACAGGTGCCCAGTGCTGCCCCACGTGGCGGGGAGCTGGTGTGGTCCGGCACCCCTCGCCTGCCCTGTCTACCCAGGGACTCCAGCTGCAGGGGTGTGGACATTGGGGGTGTGGGGGTGCCCCCTGACTCTCACACCCACTCGGTGTGCATGGACACGTCTGCGGCTCAGGCAGGGGGAAGATCGTCCACTTCGAAGGGCTATGTCTGCAGCCTGTCTCCAGGGTCCCTGGGGGCCTCTTGGTGAGGCCAGGTTTGCACCAGGCCAAGAGACCACTGAGCATGGGATGGACGTTCCAGCCAGACCGGTCGAGGGGCCCCTGGGTCTCGCTGTCCTCCCTGAAGAAACGTTTCCAAAACCAGGTTAACACAGCCATCCCTGAAGGGGAGAGTCCCTCCCGCCTTCCCAGGTCCCTCAGTCCCGTCCCCAGCCTGCGTGGGAAGCAGGTCTTGGGTGCTGTGGGGTGTGGGTGCTGTGGGTTTGGTGTGATGTTGGGTGTTGGTGCTGTGAGGTGTGTGGTGATGTTAATTGGGGTGCTGTGGAGTGTGAGGTGCTATGGGGTGTGGGTGATGTGTGGTTGGGGTGTTGTGGGGTTTGGGTGCTGCAGGATTGTGTGTGTTGTGGGATGTGGGGTGCAATAGGTATTAGGTGTGGTGTGATATGGGGTGCTGTGGGGTGTGGGGTAATGTGTGGTGTGGGGTTGGGTGCTGTGGGGTGTGGGGTGATGTGAGGTTGGGGTGATATGGGGTG
>NC_043704.1:154542617-154556224 GCF_006229205.1 Suricata suricatta
TGAGCCCTGCTGCAGGTCCCCAGGGCCTCTGACCCCCAGGCTCCCCCATCTGAGGCTCCCGTCCTCCCAGGGGGCATCCTTGCCAGCCCCTGGGTCCCCATCGCCAAGTCCTGGTGCTACTCCTCTCCACCTGCAGCTAGAGTGCCTCGTCCTCCAGGAAGGGGCCCTGACTGACACACACAGCTCCCACTGTAAGTCACACAGTAGATGTGGTTGCACCGCCTGTCCCCCACTTAAAATTCTTGCTCTCCTGCAGGCACTGTCCCAGGAATGTCCATTCAGCAGGGGTGCCCCCCTGGGAATGGAAGCCAGGGCGAGGGCAGGGGCAGAGTGTGCTTAGGAGGAGCCCGGGGACCCCCACGAGGGCCAGCGGAGGGCAAGAGCCAGGGAGCCATCTGCGTGGCTGAGAGCTGGATGAGGCTCTGGACAGTGTCCTTCCCCGGAGTCTGGTGGCTCAGAGGGGAGTGAAGCTCTGGGCCCCGAGCAGGGGCTTTCCCTGGGGGCCACGCACTGTCTGGCCTTCGGGCCCTGACCAGAGCCTGCGCGGCCTGGCCAGGATGGGACCCACATCCTTGAGGATGGCACGTCCTGGGAGGTGTCCCACTCCCCGCCCACCTTGGCCTGCCCCTAATGTCCGTGAGCTCGTCCACAGCCTAGTGTGGGTCCAGCTCCAGTGTCCACTCCTGTCAGCTTCTCGGGGGTCTCCAGGGGTCCTGCCCACCAGGAGTTTGTCCAGGGTAGATGCTGTCCTTCCTGCCCAGGTCCACCTTGGGTAGGTTCTTTCTGCCAGTGGGGTTGTGTGGCCACCTCAGAGCCCTGTGAAGCCCCAGCTGTGGTGGATGTGGGCCAAGGGTCCCGCCCTGACTCAAGGAGCAGGGTGGGAGGGCCCTGGATCTCTGGTCTGTTTTTGCTACTAGGGCTATCACTGTGGTAGTATCCGTCGTAGTAGTAACACAGTGGAAAGTTCCTTGTCAAAAACTCCCAGTGTGTGGTGGAGGGGCCCCTCTCCTCCTCGAGGCCCAGGCACCCAGCGGGGCGTGTCTGCACAGGTGCCCAGTGCTGCCCCACGTGGCGGGGAGCTGGTGTGGTCCGGCACCCCTCGCCTGCCCTGTCTACCCAGGGACACCAGGTGCAGGGGTGTGGACATTGGGGGTGTGGGGGTGCCCCCTGAGTCTCACACCCACTCGGTGTGCATGGACACGTCTGAGGCTCAGGCAGGGGGAAGATCGTCCACTTCGAAGGGCTATGTCTGCAGCCTGTCTCCAGGGTCCCTGGGGGCCTCTTGGTGAGGCCAGGTTTGCACCAGGCCAAGAGACCACTGAGCATGGGATGGACGGTCCAGCCAGACTGGTCGAGGGGCCCCTGGGTCTCTCCGTCCTCCCTGAAGAAACGTTTTCAAAACCAGGTTAACACAGCCGTCCCTGACGGAGAGAGTCCCTCCCGCCTTCCCAGGTCCCTCAGTCCCGTCCCCAGCCTGCGTGGGAAGCAGGTCTTGGGTGCTGTGGGGTGTGGGTGCTGTGGGTTTGGTGTGTTGTTGGGTGTTGGTGCTGTGAGGTGTGTGGTGATGTTAATTGGGGTGCTGTGGAGTGTGAGGTGCTATGGGGTGTGGGTGATGTGTGGTTGGGGTGCTGTGGGGTTTGGGTGCTGCAGGATTGTGTGTGTTGTGGGATGTGGGGTGCAATAGGTATTAGGTGTGGTGTGATATGGGGTGCTGTGGGGTGTGGGGTAATGTGTGGTGTGGGGTTGGGTGCTGTGGGGTGTGGGGTGATGTGAGGTTGGGGTGATATGGGGTGGGCGTGCTGTGGGGAGTGAGGTGCTGTGGGCTGTGGGGTGTGGAGTGTGGGGTGTGGGGAGCTATTTCCGGGAGGGGTGGGCCCACTCACCAGCAGTCCCCATGCGGTCCCCGCCCAGACAGGCAGGTCTGGCTGAGGTTTGGGGTGGCTTCCGCTGGGCGGTTTCTGGGTCCCATGGAGTCACCAGGCAGGGTCCTGGCTCGCGTCCCATAAGCCGTGGGCCCTGTTCCTTCCCCTGTTCCTCCCGCTGTGCCTGCCACCCCGCTTGGATTGGGTTACAGGCCACACTGCTGTGGTGAGCAGCTGAGGCTTGGTGATGTGGCCCCTTTCACCATGGGGTGAGGGCTTCCTGAGGGCTGGGCCACAGCTGGGATCAGGGACGGGCTTTTGAAGGGCGCTGTGACACTGTGGCAACACACCAGTCATCTTCACAGTAGTACCACAGTGACACAGACCTACCCCCAATCCCTCTTTCTGGAGGACTCTGGGCCAGAGAGGGAGGGGCCTTGGATGCCCAGAGCTGATCTCTGGTTGAAGGCAGAACCCGAGGAGGCTCCTTGCCAGAGATCAGCAGAGTTGGGCAGCTGCCTGTGCCCATTTTGGAGCCCAGCTATGTGATGGCGGCCTTCTGGGTACTGAGGGGTCACCCTGGGGCCAGCAGGTGGCTCCCACTTGGGAGGCTGGAGCAGGCAGGGGTCAGTCCTGTGCTGCGGTCCTTGCACTCTGGGGCTAGGACGAGTGAGGGCATCTGGCTCTGCCTCACTGTCCCCTCACTGGCTCTCTCCCGTTGCCACCTGCCTGTGGACCCACTTTCTCTAGAGCTGCCTGGGATTGCGCCACTGTGGTGACGGTCCCTGAGGCACTCCCGGAGCTAGACCTGGAGCACATGCAGGTGAGGAAGTGCAGGCCCAGGGGAGGCCCAGGCCCAGGGGAGACCCAGGCCCAGAGGAGGGCCAGGCCCAGGGGAAGCCCAGGTTTAGGGAAGGCCCAGGCCCATGGAAGGTCCAGGCGCCTTCCTGCTTCCCCTGCCCAGGTTTTGCTACCAGAGCACTGAGAGTCCCCATGAGGGTATTGTTTGTGGTTCCTGCCTACGCTCCAGGCTGCAGGAGTCTGGCCTCTTTGGGTCTCCCGGTGACTCAGTAGCTGTGATGCCTGATTACTAGTGCGCCTCAATGCTGAGTCTTGTTCCATGAAGCTCTCCCCCTGGGGAATGGAACCTTGTCCCACCTTCTCACCTCCTTGCCTGCCCAGGGCCTAGCAGAACGTGGACTCTATTTTTCTCAAGTTCCCCATGGGATACTGGAGCCAGCAGGCTAGTGCTTTCTGGGGTGGCCCCCTTACCCCTGCCACCCCGAGTTCTGTTGGCTCTACCGGCCTTGACATCACTGCTGCCTGGGGTGGAGGCAGTCCTTTCTGGAGCTTCTGCACCTCGGTGACCTTGCCCAAGGGGCCCGGGTTGGTGCCCATGCTCCTTAGGCCCCTGGGGTGGCGCTGCCCTGGGACTCTGAGCAGCAGGGCTGTGTCCGAAGCCCAGCCCCAGGGCCCATCAGGTGGGGGAGTTTGAACACATGCCTGCATCAGGTTTTGAGGTATCATTACAAAGGCAGTGTCTGCACCTGGTACAAACTCCAAGAGCAACGGTAGAGTCTCCTGCTGAGTCCCTCCCACGGACGGCCTCCTGGGCTCCCCCTCTGCCCTTGGTGCTGTCATGTGGTCCTGTCCACCCTGTGCACACAGTGCAGGCATCCCAGTGCCCTGTGGACCCTTGCCTCCTGCTCGACCCTGTGCAGTGGGTCTCTCTGCACCTTCAGCAAGCTGCCACATGGGCTTGGGTGTGGTTGCATGTGGCCAGATGCCACCAGGCCCCACTTCCCAGACATGCCCAGCAGCACACCTGCCCCAGGAGCTCATGCCACATGGGGCAGCCATGTCACTGTTCGGGGGGGGTGAGTTGCCAACGCAGTCAGGCGCAGTCCACAAGTTCCTCCCGCTGTGGGGGCACCTGTGTCTACCTTTGCAGACCCTTGCTGGCCCAGGGCCGGCACTGCAGCAGGTCCCACCTTTCCAGTGTGTTTCTGTTCTGAAAGTCAAGGTGAGCAGGGATGAATCTGACAGGAGCCTCACGGGTCAAGGTGGTTCTGCAAGGGCTTGACAGGTCTGCAGTTTCCCTGGCTCAGGGGGTCTGGTGGCGTCCTTCTGCTCTCTGCGCCCTCTCTGGGGTTTTCCCTGTCTCTGGCATGGCCAGTGAGGGTCTGCATGTCCTGCCCCCTCTCCTGTCCAATGGAGTTCGCCGACGGTGCTTGTGTGCTGCTCCTGCACGTGTCTCAGCCCACCTAACCCTGCAAAGGGCTCCCTGCCTGTCTGTCGGCACCTGCCTGTGTGCGGTTTCTGTGGACGGGGCGGCTCTGGAGAGCAAGCTGCCTGGATGGACACTTTTCCTCTTGGCTCTGGTGAGAGGGGGGTTTCCTCCCGAGGCTCCTGGGGCCCATGTGCACCAAGACATCCAAGCCCAGGGCACCTGCCTGCCAAGTGTGACCCACGTGCTCACATAACCTCCGCCTTCATCCTGGGTGCTGGAGCTCTGACTGCGCATTGTCCCAAGGGCAAGGAGGCTCTTGGAGTGGCTGCAGTGGGGTCTGATGGCCAGATGGCGCAGTCCACCCTTTGTCCAGGATTCCAGAGCTCCAGACATGCTCGGTGCCTTTGCAGAGCCTGTGCTACTATGCTCACAGGCCTCTGTCTAAGCCAAACCCTACACTGGCCTCAAGGCTGCCGGCCACGACCCTGGACTCACCTGGGCTACAGATGTCCCTGCACCTGTGGGGGTGAACCCAGCACGCGTGCTGCTAGGGAATGTTGTCACCAGGACCAATGATGACTCGTGTAGATGTGCAGTGCCACTGAGACGTGATGGAGTCATCTTAGGACCCAGGGTCTCTGGTGCAGGTGCAGCGGCTATGACAGGGCTCCTGAGAGGTCACATCTGATTACGAGTTGGGTCCTGGGTGCAGTGAGCCCAGTCCCCATGCTGACTGGAGTGGCTGCCCAGACGGGGTGGAGCGGGGCACCCAGGCTGTGAGCCAGGTCTGCTCCTGGATGCTTCCTCTAGAATCTCCTGCATCTGCCCTTCAGTGGGAGCAGCTGGGCATTCCCCAGGCTGGCCAGCACTGTGGCAGTTTGTGGGCAGTGGTGTTTGGACATAAAGGACTTGCTGAGGACAGAGCTGACATGCTGCACGCCCCTCAACTGCACATACTTGCTGTCCCTTGGGAAAGACAAACACATAAGCCTCAGTCTCTGTTCCTGCGTGGCCTTTGTGGCCTCCCCATCAGTGCACTGTGGCTCCTGTGGACCACACTGTTGAAACCAGAAGGGTGAACCTTTAGGAGGATGCTAGCTGTGTGGCGCGGGGTGGGGGCAGGGTCCTCCTGCCTGGGGCCGGGAAAACCCAGCCCCTGTTGTGTGGCTGCCCAGTTGGCACCTCCATCCCGTGTCTGCTGTGTGGCCGTGGAAGGCAGGGATATGCACGTGTACTCTCGGGGGCTGTGGGTCGGAGTGGAGACTTCCGGGTGCATGGTGTGGCCACCTTTCTCCTGGAGCTTGGGGGTGATATTTTGACCTTGAGCACAGAGCACATCTGTCTGTGGTCTGGGGTGAGACCCTGTACCCATGCAGGGAGAGGGTGGTGTCTGGAGCAGGTGGCCAGACTGTAGGCTCCGCCTGCCCTCCCACTTCATACTTCTCCCTGCAGCCTGGCCTGAGCTCTCCCCTTCTTGCTCGCTGCCTCAGACACCTTGCTTCCAGCTCTCCAAAGGGAGGTCTGAGCTGGCTATTCTGGAGACGTGCCCTTAGACCTGGAGAGGAGGGTCCAGCCACTGCATCTCCAGTGCCAGCACCAACCAGGGAGGGGCTCTGTGCGAGCACAGCAGGGGTGACCCTGGTCAAGGCAGAAGAGCACAGCGCTGGTGGATTTCAGAGCTGCTCTCCAGACTCTGAGGGCCACCTTGAGCTTGGGAGACAGGTGGTCACACCCAGCATGCCCACGGCAGACTCGGAAATCTGGTTGGAGCGGTACTTAACCGTGTCTCCTCCCTCCTGAGGCATCAGCACTGGGCATCTGCCAGGGACCTGCGTGAGCTGTATACACCGCACAATTCGGGGGGCTGGACGAATTTGGCTTCCTCCTGTGCCCTTTATGGCTTTGGCTCTTGTTGTGAAAACGAGCCCATGCTTTTCTTTTTGGGCACTTTGGAGCATGGTTCACTGTGTCCAGGAGCAGGTCCATGTGGCAGCGACCATGTCTGTGGAATTCTGAGGCCCCGTCCACGAAGCTACCTGGTTGGAATTGTGGGGTCTCTCGACAGCTCCCAACCGTGTCCGCTTGCTGACCCAGTCAGCTAAGCTTTCTTGCTACAAACAGAAACATGTGAGGCCTCTTTTGTGCTGACAGGTGGGTTGTGCCCAGTTATTTCTAATGTAAACCATGCTGCGATTCGCTGAGTCAGCATGTACACACCTGCACCTTGTGCCTGCCCCGCCAGAGCCACAGGAACAGCGGAGTCACTTGGAAGAGCAGGGTCATGTCCCCAACAGTCCAGGAGCCTCTCCCTGGGGAGGCAGCCCACAGGGTCCCCTCCTGGTACAGGAGGGGGCTGGGCCCTGGCCCCAGGGCGTGGGGAATCTTCACAGTGGGAGGGGAACACATTTGTGGGGTTTCTTTCCACTGTCAATTCAATTTTATTTTATCTATTGCCTTTTTAAAAATAGTTTATTGTCAAATTGGTTTCCATACAACACCCAGTGCCCTTTCACAAAAGTGCCCCCCTCCATCACCACCACCTCTCCTCCCCTACCCCCCCGCCATCCCCTTTGATCCTCAGTTCATTTTCCGTATTCAATAGTCTCTCAAGTTTTGCGTCCCTCTCTCTCGCCAACTCTCTTTCCGTCTTCCCCTCCCCCTGGTCCTCCATTAGCTTTCGCCTGTTTTCCTGTTAGACCTATGAGTGCAAACATATTGTATCTCTTTCTCCGCCTGACTTATTTCACTTAGCCTGACACCCTCCAGGTCCATCCACTCTGCTACAAATGGCCATATTTCATTCTTTCTCATTGCTAATTAGTACTCCATTGTATATACATATACCACATCTTCTTGATCCATTCATCAGGTGATGGACATTTAGGCTCTTTCCATGATTGGGCTGTTGTAGAAAGGGCCACCTTGAACATTGGGGTACATGTGCCCCTGTGCATCAGCACTTCAGTGTCCTTTAGATAGATCCCTGGCAGTGGTATTGCTGGGTCATAGGGGAGATCTACTGATACTTTTTTATGGAACCTCGACCCTGTTTTCCAGAGTGGCTGCACCAGATTGTAATCCCACCAGCAGTGCAGGAGAGGCCCGTTGAGTGTTTAACAGCTGAGTCAATGCACATCATCACACACGGGAGAAGCCTGGCTGAGGCAGAGCCAGGACCAAGGCCTGAGCACCAGTGTGGTTTGGAGAGCTGGGAGTGGTCCTCCCTCAGCAGGTCTTGACGGGTTCCCGCTCACACACATTGGCTGAGGGGCTCGACGTCCTCAGTCTAGATGCCCCGGGAAATGGTGCTATCAGACTGGCTGCCACAGAGGACACAGCAGGGAGGGCCCTGGCTGCTGGCGCTGCACAGGAATGTGCTGGAACAAGGAAACAGAGGAGAATCTCCTACTGCATTGTGGGACGGAGACTTCCTTATGACATCTCTTAAAGGTAGGTAATAGCTGTCTGATTAGCCCTATTGTGGGGGTGCTGGAAGCTCAGAGCCTGGAACCTGCTTCTGATTCTGTGTCTCCCTCTCTCTGCGTCTTTCTGTTCACACTCTGTCTCTCTCTCTAAAAATAAATTTAAAAACATTAAAAAAATTAACTGGTCCTTTTGTAGTTACATTCTCCTTTTAAAAAATCTTGCATTTATGCATCTAGCCTACAAAGTGTGAAAAAGCTCTTGAGAGTTGAAGAAAGGAGATTGAATGAATCATTGTCAGAGGACAGAAAAGACATTTAAAAACTAATGTTAGGCGTTTCTAAATTCCACATATATAGTCCTAACTGCAAATAGTCCTGTTTGATGAATTAACAACATTCATGCACCAGAAAAGAAAATAGTGCCATGTAATATGTAAGTTCAAATAAACATCCGTTCTTGTTTCTCTGTGATGGTGAACACAGGTATGTATTCACCTGTGTGCTCCCTGTCCCATTAAGCCCTCTCTTTTGTTTGGGGTGACTGTGTCCTTATTGGCTGCCCACCAGGGCGGCCTCCCTGGGGCACCTGCAGCACATGAGCCGGTGGGGGGCAGCCTCAGACTGAAGAGATGGGATGGGGCCCAAGACATAGTCCCAGTGGGGGTGGGGGTGGGACACTCCTCCTTGGAGATCAGTCAGGACCAGTGGGGTGGGGGCTGGGATGCAGCTCCTTGGGGATAGTCGGGACCAGTGGTGTTGAGGTGTAAGGACGCAGGTCTCATTCAGGCTTCCCCTGAACTTAAAGGCCTGATGCCGGGTTCTTAGTATCATTGTCCAATGGAAGGGCACACATTGCTCAGGGAAGGAAAGACAACTCTTGTGGCACCCAATCAGGAGAGGTCAGCTAAAACCCTTTGACCTTTCTAGGGGTGGGTCTAAAGATGGAGGCTAGTCACGGCCTGCCCTACATGAGGGTCTTAGTCACGCCCTATGTGAGGGTCCTGTGTCCTCTCTGTGATTGGCCGATACTGTAAATGTTGTGATTGGCTCCCCCTACTGCCAGTATTGATAGGGGGGTAGGGAATGGATTGCTGTACCTGTGTCGTCATTTCTTGTAAAGCCCTCTACCTAAAAAAGCCCCAACACTGCCATGTTCGGGGCTCTCTCCATGTGGCCAGCGGATTGGTGGAGTCTGTGAGCCTGAGCTTAAACTTGTAATAAAGCCCTTTGCTTTTGCATGTGTAACTCGGTTTTCGGGTAGTCTCTGGTTTCTTTTGGGGCGATATTGGAAACTTGGAAACTTGGGCATAACATATGGTGCATTGGCCAGGATATCCTCCCCCCACCCCGAGCTCCTGGGACCTCGACACTTTGGGCCTAATTGCCGGCTGGTGAGTGCACTCATTTCTCATTTTCTTGTCTTTCTGTGTCTAAGTCTTTTTTTGTTTGTCTGTTTTTGTGTTTGTTTGTGTGTGCGGGTCCTAGGAAGGAGGTGGCTGAAACGACATCTATGGGGCTTCAAAGGAGCCAGATGGACGCACCGTGAAAGCTCGGGGCCGTGAGTTCCTAGAGACTTCTCGGACCCACTGACTTAGGGGGGCCAAGAGGAAATATTCTGCTTGGCCCGCCCAGGGGACCGAGAGACGGGTTTTCCGTTGGTCCACGCTGTTTGTGTCTGAAGCCCAGGGGGCCAAGGCGATCAATCGGAATCTGGCTCACTTGGTGCAGGGGGTTTCACTGGTGGCAGCAGTGTAACTCCTTTAGGTACAGGGGAAGACTTGTGCTGGTCTCCTCTTGTTGGACAGACTACAGAGTATAAATGGGTGAGGGTCGGTTCTGTGGCTCTGGTTTCAGAACAGCCTGCTGGCAGCAGAAACTGGGGCTGGAGTAAGTAAGTCTCCTCTTGCCAGGATTCTGGTGGCTCTCTGGAACAGGTCATACACTGGCGGTGCAAGGGAAAGCTGGGTGCCCTTGGCTTAGCCACAGAGCCAACTTGTGTATACTTCTCTGTGCATCTGTTTATAGTGTGATAATTCTGGGGGTTCCACTGGTGGCAGCAGTGTGACCCCATTATGTGTATGTTTCTCTGTGTGCTTTGTTTGTGTAAGTCCTCCTCAGGAAAGAGGCAAAGCATCTGAATTCCACGGGCAAGATCGTTACCTGTTCACATTTGCAGAGATACGGGGGGCAAGTGTGGCATCTGTTGGAGATACTGGTGTAGGTAGGGCACTCACTCACATTTGTGTAAAGTTTGAGAGAGGGTCAAGTCCCGTGGCGCTTGCAGGGACCCCAGAGAGTACACGATTGAGCAGTGACATTCTCTGGAGTAAGTTGGAATCGATCACACAGGGGACGGAAAAAGACTGGGTCCCCCATGTCTATCTGTTAGGAATCCGCTGGGGGCAGCAGTAGAGCCTGTTGGAGGCTCTTGTGTATACTTCCCTGTGCATCTATTTGCTGTGTGTCTATTTGTCTACATTTAGGAAAGAGGTTGAAGTCCCCCATCTGTTTTGCCAATGGGAGTTTGGCGTCTTTACCCTACATATTTTTCTTTGGAAAGTGTGCAAGGACCATTATCTCACTTTGGTTTTCTCCTCCCCTGGCCAGGAGGACTAATTTCTGTGTTATGTGGCTTAATTTTTGTCTTTCATGTTGGTTTATTTTGTTTGGATTAGTGCTATGGGACAATCTACTTCCAATACCCTAGACCTTGTTCTAACTCATTTTAAAGAGGTTAAAACTCAAGCCCACATTCTATTGATAGCTGTAAATCTGAGTGGCCCACCTTTAATGTCGGATGGCCACCTGAGGGTACCTATTACCTCCCCATCATAGAAGCAATAGAAGAAAGAGTTTTCCAATGTATGGGGGGCCATCCGGATCAGATCACATACATTGTTGTCTGGAAGGACCTGGTCACTAACCCACCCATTTGGGTGAAATCCTTTCTGTCTCCAGTATCTTTTCAGGTTCTGGTGAATTGAAACCCAGGAGAAGAAGAACAGCCGAGACGAACTATGGCCTCACCCTCAGCACCTCTCCTACTTGGTTTTGCAGGGAGGAGCGGATATGGATTCCCTCTTTCCCCCTCCACCTTACCAACCCCCTCCAACTCCCTTTGACTCTGCACCTAATGTCCCATTGCCACCATAGCCTTCTTCCTCTGCTCCATCCCCTTCTGTTGAAAGGGGCCCAGATATGGGACCCATGGCCAAAAGGTCACAACCCCAGACTCCACCATGTTCCCCTTGCGAGCCACAGCACCTATAGACGAGGCAGGAAATCAGCCTCATCATTATTGGCCCTTTGCCTCTTATTATCTTTTGAATTGGAGATCTCAACCCCCCCTTCTCAGAGAACCCCAAAGGCGTCATTTGGTTATTAGAAACTGTACTCTTTACTCATCAAGCCACTTGGGATGATTGTCAGCAATTGTTACAGGTTCTGTTTACAACTGAGGAGCGAGAATGAATCCTGCTGAAAGCACAAAAGCTCATTTCTCATCCAGCAGAGGTCCCCACCATAAACCCCGCTGACATCGATGCCAGATTTCCCCTTGTCTGCCCCAATTGGGATCATAACACAGGAGAAGGTAAGGAGTGCCTCCAGGTCTAATGCCAGGCTCTATTGGCAGGTCTCAATGCGGATGCTAAAAATCCCACTAATCTGACCAGGGTATATGATGTAAGGCAGGAGGCAAATGAAAGCCCTGCCGCTTTTCTAGAATGGCTGATGGAAGCCATCAGGCAGTTCACCCCGTTTGGTCCAGGGCATGCAGATCATAAGTCAACTGTAGGGGACCAGTTCAGGCACCCCAGTTGAAAGGTCCAGAGTAGGGGGTTGGTGTCGGAGCAATATCTCTAGAAAAGAAGACAGACAAGACGAACAAGACAGATGAGACAGACAAAATGGATGGTGGTTGGTAAAGTCACGTTTTACTTAGATGGCCAGGGTCTTATATACCATGGGTGATTACATCATTTCTTACATAGTTCAAGGTTTTTGAAGTAAAGACGTGCTCTGGAAAGTATCATGTTTAACAGGACAGGTGTAAATATCAGGAATTATCAAGTCATTGCAGGGGAGGGATTCCCTAATAATAGTCTGGCTCCAAGCAGAAGATGAGCCTGCAGATTTCTAGGAGGATATTTACATTTCTTAAGACCCCTCATTAGTTATGTATGGACAAGATGCTCATCCTTTAAGAGGCAAAACTTTTGGCAGAGGCTTGGGTTTTACTCCCAATAGCAGACAAAGAGGTAGGAAGCAAAGTAAGGTAGGGCTGGTGCCACTGACCAAACCAAGTTGATTCAAAGCCTAAAAGTATATGTTTCTTTACAAAGCAATGAGAAAGTCACAAACAGGATGAATAAAAGTCACATGTGCAACCCAGGAGACCAAATACTGTTTGAGGGTTAATTTTGCCTACCGGGCCCCAACAGTCAACCGTGGCGATGGCTTTCATTAACCAGGCTGCACCCGACATTAAGAGAAAACTACAAAAAGTTGAGTACCTCGGAGAAAAGACTCTCCGAGATCTAGTAGAGACAGCAGAAAGAGTGTACAATAACAGGGACAGTGCTGAGGAAAAACAAGTAAAGGTAGAAAAAAGACAAAATAGAGATTTAGCTAGAGTGTTGCTGGCCATGACTGCAAAACCAGAAGTCTGCCGCCAGCAATTAGAAAAAATCTCTGGTCCATCAAACGATAAATGGTGCTCCTACTGCAAAAAAAAAGAGGACACTTAGGTAAAAATTGCTTCAAAGGAAAAAACCGGGGCCTCATTTGCAACAATGAAGGACACTGGGCTAAGGACTGTCTAGAACTAAATAGAGGTAAGCCAAAAGTATTGTTTGCTGGCAACAGTGACTAGGGGGGATGGGGTTCGGATCCCCTCCTGGAACCTAGGGTAACTATTAAAATGAAGGGGAAACCAACTGACTTCTTGGTGGACACTGGGGCTCAACACTCAGTATTATTAGAGGCCAATGGGCCTACCTCAGTAAGCGACCTTGGGTCCAAGGTGCCACCGGGAACAAACAGTATTCATGGACTACCCAAAGATGAGTAGATTTAGGTGTGGGCCGGGTAACCCGCTATCTCATGATAATCCCAGAAATACCCACAAGCCTGGGCTGAAACTGGGGGTCTAGGGCTGGCAAATACTAGGCCCACCCATATTTGTTGAACTCAAACCTGGGGCTGACCCAGTTGCAGTTAGACAGTACCCCATGCCTCAACAAGCCAAGGAGTGGATTAAACCCAACATCTACCGCCTTTTAAACCTGGGCGTTTTAAGGGTCTGCCAGTCTGCCTGGAACACTCCTTTGCTCCCTGTTAAAAAGCCTGATACTAATGACTATAGGCCGGTGCAGGACCTCAGGGAGGTTAAGAAATGGTAATGGATGTACATCCACTGTCCCTAACCCATACACTCTTCTGAGCTCCCTGCCACCTGAGAAGCAGTGGTGTACAGTCCTTGACCTCAAGGACGCCGTTTTCAGCCTTCCCTGACCCCCAAAAGTCAAGAATACTTTGCTTTTGAGTGGCATGATCCTGATATTGGCATTCACGGGCAGCTGACTTGCACTCAACTTCCTCAGGGGTTTAAAAACTCCCCTACCATCTTCCATGAGGCATTGCATGAAGACTTGGGTGAGTACCGGAGGGAAAACCCAGATGTTATGTGGTTGCAGTATGTTGATGATCTCCTGATGGCAGCACCTCTGAAGAAAGCTGCCTTCAGGGAACTAAACATCTACTCCTGACGTTGGGCAAGTTGGGATACAGAGCCTCTGCTAAAAAGGCTCAAGTTTGTAAGCCCCAAGTTACTTATTTGGGATACATCCTCAAGGATGGGCATAGATGGTTGTCTCCGGCCAGAAAGGACACCATCCTCCACATACCCCCACCTACAAACCCAGACAGATGAGAGAGTTCTTGGGGTTGGAGGGGTTTTGCAGATTGTGGACTCCAGGCTTTTCAGAAATTGCTATGCCCTTGTATGACCAGACAAAGGCAAGAGTGAGTTTCAATGGAACATCAACAAGCATTTGAAACTCTGGAAACTGCTCTCTTGTTGGCACCAGC
>NC_043704.1:154556324-154558362 GCF_006229205.1 Suricata suricatta
CTCAGCAATGGCCAAATAAGTCATTACCAGACACTGCTCCTCAACCTGCATAGAATTCTTTTCCAGGCTCCCTCTTTGCTTTATCCAGTCATGCTCCTACCCAATCCCAATGCAGACCCCCGACTTCATGATTGTGCTGAGATCATGGCCCAGGTACACTGCTTCCGAGGAGACCTGACGGATGTGCCTCCTCAAAGCACAGACCATACCTGGTTCACAGATGGGAGTAGCTCCATCCGGGATGGAAAAAGAAAAGCAGGAGCGGCTGTGACTACCAACAAGAAGGTAATTTGGGCCCAACCCTTACCTCCAGGGACCTCAGCCCAACAGGCTGAGTTAATTGCCCTGACCAAGGCACTAACTTTGGGCAAAGACTTAAGAGTCTACATCTATACAGACAGCAGGTACGCTTTTGCAATTGCCCACGTGCAGGGAGCTATTTATCCAGAAAGGGGTGTCCTGACTTCAGAGGGAAAGACTATTAAAAACAAACAGGAAATCATGGACCTGCTGCAGGCCCCATGGCTTCCAAAAAGGGCGGCCATTATCCACTGCCCTGGCCACCAGAAAGAAGATCACCCCGTTGCCAAGGGAAACAACCTGGCTGATAAAACAGCCAAGGAAGCAGCCCTCAAACCCATCGATGTCTTGTCTGTAGTCCTCCCGGACCCCGGGGACCCCAACCTACCTGAGAATCCCAAATATACTGAGGAGGGAGCCAAATGGGCCCAAGGACGACCCATGAGCAAATTCTTCAAAGGATGGTGGAGGGACTCAGATGGGAAGTTAATCTTCCCTGAAGGCCTGGCAGAAAAGATACTACATAAAATACACCGGACCACCCATATGGGGGCAAAAAGAATGCTGGATGTGGTCTGACAATCTGAGGTAACCACCAAGGACTTATGCATTAAGGTTAAAAGAAAATTGTTCCCTCGTACAAGACGTGCCAACTCACTAATGCCAATCGGAATCCCAAAAGCCCGGGCCAACGCCTTCGAGGTAGGAGGCCAGGGGCCTACTGGGAAATTGACTTCACTGAAGGAAAACCAGGCAAGTATGGTTATAAATATCTATTAGTCTTTATAGATACTTTCTCAGGATGGAGTGAGGCCTTTCCTACCAAGAGCGAGACAACCACTATTGTGGCAAAGAAATTATTGTAAGAGATGCTGCCAAGGTATGGGTTTCCTCAGCGTATAGGGTCAGATAACAGACCAGCATTCATGACTAAGGTAAGTCAGGAAATCACGGATTGCACAGTTCATTGGGGCAGATTGGAAATTACATTGTGTATATAGACCCCAAAGTTCAGGACAGGTAGAAGGATGAATAGAACTCTAAAAGAGACCTTAACTAAATTGACCCTATAGGATAGGCTTGGTTTGATGTGGTAGGTCTTCGAGTCTGCTCTCAGAGGCTCCGCCCCTGCCTGAGGCGAAATTAGCAGCAGGAGGTGAAGTGTGCACCTTCACAGACTCAATTGCGGAGTCCCCACCCCTAGTCAGGATCACGATTGCAATGGGGGAAAGGAAAAAAACAAAAAGCAAAAAACCGAGACTCTTAGTTTCCGATAGCCTAGCTCAAGCCGCTGTGCGCTCCTGGAAATCTGCTGGGAGCTCCCACATTCTACGTGCGTGCCCGGGCCTCCACCCACCACCGACCCCTGACAGAATGGGAAAAGATAGTTGCAAATGACATATCAGATAAAGGGCTAATATCGAAAATGTACAAGGAACTCACCAAACTTCACAATCACAAAACAAATAATCCAGTGAAGAAATGGGCAGAAGATAAGAACAGACACTTCTCCAAAGAGGACATCCAAATGGCCTACAGACACATAAAACAATGCTCAACATCACTCATCATCAGGGAAACACAAATCAAAACCACACTGAGATACCACCTCACACCAGTCAGAGTGGCTAAAATGAACAAAGCAAAAGACTACAGTTGTTGGAGAGGGTGTGGAGAGATGGGCACCCTCTTACGCTGTTGGTGGCAATGTAAACTGGTGCAGCCGCTCTGGAAAACA
>NC_043704.1:154558462-154560445 GCF_006229205.1 Suricata suricatta
TAAATGTCTGGTAGAATTCCCCTGGGAAGCCATCTGGCCCTGGGCTTTTATTCGTTGGGAGATTTTTGATAACGGATTCGATTTCTTCACTGGTTATTGGTCTGTTCATGCTTTCTATCTCTTCCCGTTTGAATTTTGGCAGTGCATGCGCATTTAGGAATTTGTCCATTTCTTCTGTGTTGTCCAGTTTGCTGGCATACAATTTTTCATAGTAATCTCTGATGATTGCCTGTATTTCTAAGGGATTGGTTGGGGCATTCAAATATAGTTTCCATGTGCGTGAATTGGGGAACTAACCCTTTTCATTTTTTCTTTATGGAGTAAATCCATACGTAAGACATATTAATATTTAACTATAAAATGTGATTTTTTCAGCACGATTACACATGCGGAATAAGGAAAGTCTACTATGAATATACACACATACACAGTTACTATTCAGTATGGGTAATATAGACTTTTGGAAGCCAAATTATTTATTTGAATAAAGACAAACTTTACCCAACCAGTGGATAGTTGGAAGGTCTGGTGGAAAAGACAGCCCATTTTAAGTAAAATTTAGAGTGTGCTCTGAGGGGTGTGTGTGTATGTGTGTGTGTGTGTGTGTGTGCGTGTGTGTGAGATGTGAATACGGTGCAGCATGTGCACAGCCGTCACCAGCTGTCAGCAGAAGGGGCTGCGATGCCAACAGAAGGGCACAAATGAGAGACTAAAAGTACTATTTTCTTATCCAATCCCACAGGCAGCAGTAAAGGGTGCAGAGATGCACACATGTGTCCAGTGAGGTGAAGGACCAGCATTGGTGCAGACGGAGCTCAGGGACTGCACCAGCCACTGCGGGTGGGGCCGGGGCTGCAGGGCAGCAGACGGGCCGGGTCCCCGGGAGCAAAGACCATGGTGCTGCAGGAGGCCCCCTGCTCCCTGAAGGTGCAGCTGCCAGGGTTTGGGTGGGACCCGGAGGAGCTGGACCCTGCATTGGATACAGGTCCTGTCTGGGAACACAGAGCCAAGTGGAGAAGGTGAGGAAGCAGCTGGAGTCCCAGGGGCACCTGGCTGTGGAGGAGGCTCACGGGACCACCTACCGCACTCGCCCCTCACCTTCCCAGAATTTGGGGAGATGCAAATGTAGAATTGTTTTAATGGAAACTTTCATCATAATGACCCTGGGGAAACTGATGCAGCACAGAGTCCAGAGTACAAGAGAGGAGCCGAGCCGCAGACACCCGGCAGAGCCCACTTGATGGAGGCCGGGGAACAGCGCTGAGAAGACCCAGCGGTCCGGTAGCCCCTTGGTGCCCAGCAAGCGCCAGCCGTTGCACAATGGCTCCCCCGTCTCAGGTTCGCGGGGATCCCTGGCAACACGCAGATTGTACCTTGTTTCAGGATGGAGCTAATTAATTCCATTTTAAAACGTATCTTTCCTACTCTATTCCGTCAGGTAGTTACCACTGGAAAGAATCAATCTGGACAGGATTCGAAGAGAGGAACCCCTCGATAAGAGGAGACACAGGCTCTTCCATGTGTGACCCCCAGTCAGCGCCAGCCAGCCCCGAGCAGCACCTGCCTGTCACAGGAGAAGGCAGGAGCTCGTCTGTCCTTCCTGAATAAGGCCACTGAAGACATGGCAGTGAGCTAAGTGTCCACTTCGGATGCACACACAGAGCAGGAGTGGTGTCCATGCAGTGGTCTGTGTCGCTCAGCCGCACAAAGGAGGATATCCTGCTGTTGTCCCCCACAGGTGGGCCTTGGGGACATTATGCAGAGTAACATGAGCCAGAGAAGGACATGGTGTGATCTCACTTATATACAAAACCTTAAAAACCCAAACTCCTAAGAACAAAAGGTCAAAGATGGTACCCCAGGGCTGGAGGAGGGGGAGTGGGGACACCTGTTTTTGGGGAGTAAACTTGCAAGTAGTAGATCAAACCGCTCAGGAGACCCGAGGCACAGCCCCATGAGGAAGGTCAGTGACACTGTAGCATA
>NC_043704.1:154560545-154581371 GCF_006229205.1 Suricata suricatta
TCTGATCTCCTTTTGCTTATTTCGAAGTTGTCAATTGCAAAATGAACAAATCTTTTAGAATTTCTCATGTTTATGCATTTTTGAGAGACAGAGAGAGACAGAGTGCAAGTGGGGAGGGGGAGGGAGAGGAAGGGAAGAGGGGCAGAGAGAGAGGGAGACACCGAATCTGAAGCAGGCTCCAGGCTCTGAGCTGTCAGCACAGAACCCCATGTGACGCTTGAAACCACACACCATAAGATCATGACCTGAGTGAAGTCGAATGTTTAACTGAGCCACCCAGGCACTCCTCCTGCCTTTTAGAATTTCTGAAAGAAACAAGAGTTTTACTGGAGCCCAAGTGAGGCAGCTGCTGGGCCCCACACTCGCTCAGGAAGCAACCTTTTGTGTGGAGGTTTCTCACACGAAGAGTTATAGACCTTCATGACGAAGAACACTCCAGAAAGTCACAGACTCAGGTCCTGTTTTTGGTACATGCAAGGCCGCAGGCTCCAACCTTATGGGAATGTGGGGACGTCTTACACTTATCTTCTGTCTGCAGTGTTTCCTGCCGGTTTTGCTGCTGAAGCAGATGCACAGCTTATGCTCAGGACGGAGAAGGAGCCCCTGCTGGGAGGGCTGTTCAGGTCCTTCTGGCCTTGGTCACAGCAGAGCCCTCCTGGGCTCTTGGGAAGAGCCTTAAAGGTGAATATCTCCTGTATTTTATTGAGCCCAGTAACTTTATTGACTCCTCTGGGTTGTTTTTTCCCTGAGAAGCTTAAGAATGTTCTGGAACACTGTTTTGAAATGTGTCAGATGGTTGGTTTAATTTTCCTGACTGCCACTCCCTGCAACTGGCCAATGGTGGACTGCAGTGAGGGGCTGCCCCCAGGATCTCCAAGTGTGAGGATGTGAGGGGGTGGTGACGGGCATCCCCGGGCCCCTGGTGTTGGGGTTTGTGTGACCCCCGAGGTTTCCATGCAGATGACCCACAGGGTGACTGTGATTCCAGGGAGGAGGCTTCAGGGTGGAGGGACCCCACTAAGAGTCCCAGTCAGAGTCAGTGTGGTGTTGCAGGTGTGGGCCTTGGGAGTGACTGTTGGGTTTTCTCTGAGAAAGGGGGCTTCTGGGTGGGTTTCCAGCAGATGCACAGGGTGGGGGAGTGCCCAGAGCAGGTCTTGGAAGGCCCGCTGTTGCCACCCCGGGTGGTGGGGTGTGCCAGGAGGCGTGGGGTGGACAGGCCATGCACGGTGGTTGTGCGGTGCCCTCTGAGTGGGTAGGGCTTCCAGGTGGAGCCCGCAGGGAAACAGAATAACCATGAGTGTGGGAGGCCATGGAGACTGAGCGGAGGGTGTGCAGTGGTAGGGCAGGGACCAACAAGCTCCGGGATGCTGCCAGTGCTCAGGTGGCATGTTGCTGTCTGATCCATCCAGGGCCAGGACCGTCAGTGTGTAGGTGGGGTTTGAGCCTGAGGACCAGAGGAGGCTGTGGAGGTGTGCGTGCAAGGGGGAACAGGCCAGGACGAGTGCTGTCCGGGTGCTTGGTCAGGAGCAGGGGAGGGCGGGGGCAGTGAAGGGACACCGGCCAGGGAGGAGAGGCCAGACTGCAGAAGCCTCGGAGGCCAGGAGTGTGCCCTGGTGCGTAGAGGAAGGCAGGGGCCACTTGTCTGCAGCTCAGGACTATTTATTTATTTATTTATTTATTTATTTATTTATTTATTTTTTCTTATTTTTATTATTATCCCCATTTTAGAGGTGAGGAAACTGGGCTGAGAGAAGCAAAGGTAACTTGTCGTAAGCACGTTCAGTGGCAGAGCCAGATTCAAAGCCGAGTCAGCCTTGTTCCAGTCTGTGTTCCTTTGTAAAAGAAATTTTTTTAACAATAGTTTATTGTCACATTGGTTTACATATAACACCCAGTGCTTCTTCCTACATGTGCCCCCCTCCATGACCATTACCTTCTTCCCTCCCTGCCCCTCCCCTTTCAGCCCTCAGTTCGTTTTCAATATTCAATAATCTTTCATGATTTGTGTCCCTCGCTCTCCCCAACTCTCTTTCCCTCTTCCTTCCTCATGGTCTTCTGTTAAGTTTCTCCTCTTACACTTATGAGTGCAAATATATGGTATCTGTCCTTCTCTGCCTGACTTATATCACTTAGCATGACACCCTCGAAGTCCTTCCACATTGCTACAAATGGCCAGAATTCATTCTTTTTCATTGTCGTATAGTACTCCATTTTGTAGATAAATCACATCTTCTTGCTCCACTCATCAGGAGATGGACATTTAGACTCTTTCCATTGTTTGGCTATTGTTGACAGTGCCACGATGAACATTGGGGTACATGTGCGCCTATGCATCAGCACTCCTGTATCCCTTGGGTAGATCCCTAGCGGTGCTGTTGCTGGGTCATAGGGGAGTTCTAATGGTAGTTTTTTGAGAACCTCCACACTGTTTTCCAGAGCAGCTGTACCAGTTTGCATTCCCACCAGCAGTGCAGGAGGGGTCTGTTGAGTGTTTATCAGCGGCAGGCACCCCAGGCACAGGGAGCTGAGTCGATGCGCATCATCACACATGGGAGGGCCTGAGCAACAGTGTTCGTTTGAAGAGCTGGGAGTAGTCCTCACTCAGCAGGTCCTGGGGGGCTCCCGCTCACACGCATTGGCTGAGGAGCTCGACATCCTCACTCTAGATGCCCCGGGAATCAGTGCTGTCAGACTGGCTGCCACAGAGGACACAGCAGGGAGGGCCCCAGGCCGCTGGGGCTGCATAGGAATGTGCTGGAACAAGGAACCACAGGAGAATCTCCTACTGCATTGTGGGATGGAGACATTTTTATTACATCCATTAAAGGTAAGTATTATCTGTTTGATTAGCCCTATTATTGGGGTGCTGGCATGACTCAGTTGGTTAAGGGCCTGACTTTGGCTCAGGCCATGATCTTGCAATTTGTTTGTAGGTTCAAGCCCTGCAATGGTCTCTGTGCTGACAGCTCAGAGCCTGGAATCTGCTTCAGATTCTGTGTCTCCTTCTCTCTGCCTCTTCCTGCTCCCATCCTGTCTCTCTCTCAAAAAAAATAAATTTTAAAACATTAAAAAAATTAACTGGTCCTTTTGTAGTTACATTCTCCTTTTACTAAATCTTGCATTTATGCATTTAGTCTACAAAGTGTGAAAAAGCTCTTGAGAGTTGAAGAAAGGAGTTTGAATGAATCACTGTCAGGACAGAAAAGACATTTTAAAAATACAGTTAGGCATTTCCAACATCCCACATAAATAGTCCTAACTGCAAATAGTCCTGTTTGATGAAAGAACAACATTCATGCAACAGAAAAGAAAATAGCGCCATGTAATCTGTAAGTTCAAATAAACATCCGTTCTTGTTTCTCTGTGATGGTGAACACAGGTATGTGTGCACCTGTGTGATACCTGTCCCGGCACGGCCCTGTCTTTTGTTTGGTGTGCCTGTGTCCTTGTTGCCCTGCCCTGGCAGGCAGCCTCCCTGGGGCACCCACAGCACATGAGCAGGCGGGGGGCAGCCTGAGATTGGAGAGATGGGATGGGGCCCAAGACATAGTCCCAATGGGAGTGGTGGCTGGGACACTCCTCCTTCAGGACCAGTGGGGTGGGGGCTGGGATGCTGCTCCACAGGGATCAGTTGGGACCAGTTGAGGGGGGGCGGCTGGGACGCTTCTCAAAGGGGATTGGTCTGGACCAGTGCGGGTGGGGGCTGGGATGCATCTCCATGTGGGTCAGTCGGGACCAGTGAGAGTGGGGGCTGGGACGCATCTCCATGGGGATTGGTTGGGACCAGTGGGGTAGGGGCTGGGACACAGCTCCTTGGGGATCAGTAAGAACCAGTGGGGTTGAGGTGTAAGGACGCAGGTCTGATCCAGGCTTCCCCTGAATTTAAAGGCCAGCTGCTGGCTTCTCAGTATCATTGGCCAATGGAAGGGCACACATTGCTCAGGGAAGGAGGGACAACTCTTGTGGCACCCAATCAGGAGAGTCCAGCTAACACCTTTAACCTTTCTAGGGGTGAGCTTAAAGATGGAGGCTAGTAATGCCCCGCCCTACTTGAGGGTCTTATTCACGTCCTACGTGAGGGTCCTTGGCTCTCTCTGTGATTGGTCAATACTCTAAATCTTGTGATTGGCTCCCACTACTGCCAGTATTGATAGGGAGGTAGGGAATGGATCGCTGTACCTGTGTCATCATTTCTTGTAATGCCCCCATCCTAAAAAAGCCCCTTCGCCACCACCACCCTGTTCGGGTCTCTCTCTACATGGCCAGCGGGTTGGTGGAGTTTGTGAGCCCGAGCTTAAGCCCGTAATAAAGCCCTTTGCTTTTGCATGTGTGACTCGGTCTCCCTGGTAGTCTCTGATTTCCTTTGGTGCGATATTGGAAACTTGGGCATAACATATGGTGCATTGGCTGGAAACCCCCCCGAGGTCCTGAGACCCCGACACGTTGGGCCTAATAGCTGGCTGGTGATTGCACTCATTTCTCTTTTTCTTGTCTTTCTGGTTCTAAGTCATCTTTTGTTTGTCTGTTTTTGTGTTTGTGTGCGCAGGGCCTAGGCAGGAGGTGGCCTCTGTGGGGCCTCAAAGGAACCAGATGGACGCACCATGAAAGCTCAAGGCTGTGGATTCCAAGAGACTTCTCGGACCCACTGACATAGGGGGGCCGAGAGAGGAGTATTCTGATTGGCACACCCAGGGGACCGAGAGGGGAGTTTTCCACTTGGTCCACACAGTTTGTGTATGAAGCCCAGAAGGCCAAGGGGATCAATCAGAATTTGACTCCTTTGGTCCAGGGGGTTTCACTGGTGGCAACAGTGTATCCCCTTTAGGTAGACGGGAAGACTGGGTCACGTCTCTTCTTGTTGGACGGACTCCAGAGTATACATGGCACCAGCACAGGGCTTCCTGACATTTCTAAGCCTTTCCACCTGTTTGTGGATGAAAGTAAAGGCGTGGCCAAGGGTGTGCTGAACCAGAAGCTAGGACCCTGGAAACCGCCAGTGGCTTACTTGTCCAAATGGTTGGACACAATAGTGGCCGGATGGCCCCCCCTGTTTAAGGACAGTGGCTGCAGTGCCGTCTTTAGTTAATGATGCCGGCAAATTGACTCTGGGACAAGCTCTTGCCATGACCACCCCTCATGCAATCGAGAGGGTTCTAAAACAACCACCTGACCAGTGGCTCAGCAATGCCCAAATAACTCATTACGAGACACTGCTACTCAATCCGGATAGAATTCTTTCCAGGCTCCTTCTTCACTTAATCTGGCCATGGTCCTACCCAATCCCGATGCAGAGCCCCCCACATCATGATTATGCTGAGATCCTGGCCCAGGTACACTGCTTCGAGGAGACCTGATGGATGTGCCTCTTCAAAACACAGACCATACCTGGTTTACACATGGGAGTAGCTTCATTTGGAATGGAAAAAGAAAAGCAGGTGTGGCTGTGACTACCAACAATAAGGTAATTTGGGCCCAACCCTTACCTCCAGGGAATTCAGCCCAGTGGGCTGAGTTAATTGCACTAAACAAAGCACTAACTTTGGGCAAAGACTTAAGAGTCTACATCTATACAGACAGCAGGTACGCTTTTGCAATGGCCCATGTGCATGGAGCTATTTTCAAGAAAGGGGTCTCCTGACTTCAGAGGGAAAGACTATTAAAAACAAACAAGAAATCATGGACCTGCTACAGGCCCCATGGCTACCAAAAAGAGTGGCCATTATTAACTGCCATGGTCACCAGAAAGAAGATCACCCCGTTGCCAAGATAATCAACCTGGTTGATAAAACAGCCAAGGGAACAGCCCTCGAACCCATCGATGCCTTGCCTGTAGTTCTCCCAGACCCCGGGGACCCCAACCTACTTGAGAATCCAAAATATACTGAGGAGGAAGCCAAATGGGCCCAAGGACAACCCATGAGCAAATTCTTCAAAGGATGGTGGAGGGACTCAGATGAGAAATTAATCCTCCCTGAAGCCTAGGCAGAAAAGATACTACATAAAATACACCGGACCACCCATATGGGGGCGAAGAGAATGCTGGATGTGGTCTGACAATCTGAGGTAACCACCAAGGACTTACACATCAAGATTAAAGAAATTGTTCCCTCGTGCAAGACATGCCAACTCACTAATGCCAATCCAAATCCCAAAAGCCCGGGCCAACACCTTCGAGGTAGGAGGCCAGGGGCCTACTGGGAAATTGACTTCACTGAAGTAAAACCAGGCAAGTATGGCTATAAATATCTATTAGTCTTTATAGATACTTTCTCAGGATGGAGTGAGGCCTTTCCTACCAAGAGCGAGACAGCCACTATTGTGGCAAAGAAATTATGGGAAGAGATGCTGCCAAAGTATGGTTTTCCTCAGCTCATAGGGTCAGATAACGGACCAGTGTTCATGTCTAAGGTAAGTCAGGGAATCACACAGTTCATTGGGGCATATTGGAAATTACATTGTGCATAATGACCCCAAAGTTTAGGACAGGTAGAAAGAATGAATAGAACTCTAAAAGAGACCTTAACTAAATTGACCTTAGAGACTGGCGGAGACTGGGTAGCCCTCCTTCCCTTCGCCCTGTATCGGGTGTGAAACTCTCCCTACCAAATGGGTATAACTCCCTTTGAAATTATGTATGGAAAACCTGCCCCTATTATCCCAAACCTCCAGGCAGCAGCCCTAATGGACATAGAGGAAAACAAACTGTTGCAGGAAATCTGAGCTAATCAATGGTCTCACGAACTTGTATGGCAAAAATTATGTGCTCTCTATGAATTAAGTCCACCTCCAGAGCCTCACCGGTACTGGCCTGGTGACTGGGTCTATGTCAAACGCCATCAGCAAGAAAATCTTGAGCCGAGGTGGAAAGGACCTTACAACATTCTGTGGACCACTCCAACTGCCTCAAAAGTGTATGGAATAGCAGCCTGGATTCACTACACTTATGTGAGACTAGCAGAATAACTCATTACCAGACACTGCTACTCAACCAGGATAGAATTCTTTTCCAGCCTCCTCTTCACTTAATCCGGCCATGCTCCTACCCAATCCCAGTGCAGACTCCCTGCTTCATGATTGTGCTGAGATCCTGGCCCAGGTACACTGCTTCTGAGGAGACCTGACGGATGTGCCTCTTTAAAACGTGGATCATAAGACCATATGTCCCTAAAGGCTGCATCAACCCAGAAGGGCAACAATGGAAGTTGCGCCCAGACAAAAGAAACACACTCAAGCTGCGACTCTTCCACCGAACATCAGATTGGCTGCTATAGCAATACTGCTCCAGACTTTAGGTTGTGTCACGGAACGTGTTTCTTCGTCAAGCGAAGTAGTAGAGAGGACTTCTATTAGGTTAGTACTAAAATAGGTAGAAATAGCCAGAGCTAAAATCTGCATTATAAAAATTATAGTTTTGTAAGTCTTGTCAGAAACATTGCTGGTCCTTTAATGTTTACTTATCCAGATTAAGAAACTTTCTCTTAAAATATCTGTGATATTTAGAAATTTTATAAAGTATTTTTTTTGTCTAGAGCATTTATCTTTTCTCTCTACTTAAACCATCAGAAATTAAAAAACTCAGTGAGTATTCTTTCTTTCATGGCAATTACAATTGTTTGCATAAGTTCAATAAGAATCTGTTCATTTTATAGTAGGACACCATTAGAAATACTGGTTATTTTATCAAGGCTTTGACTGGAATGTCCTGTTTGAGAGTCATGCATAGACTCACATATGACCTGACAGCTTTAAGGGACTAAGGTTGACTTTATGGAACATGGAGCCATAAAGCCTCATGGAAACTGGGGCTGGATACCTTGCTCACAGAGTTCCCAGCAGCCTCCCCAGGTGAGTAAAGAAGGTCACGCACCGCCCGATGTGAGGGTCTTAGTCACCCCGTACATGAAGGTCCTGGGCCCAGTCTCTGATTCGTCGATACTCTAAACGTTGTGATTGGCTCTCACTACTGCCAGTATTGATAGGGGTGTAGGGAATGAATCGCTGTACCTGTGTCGCCATTTCTTGTAATGCCCCCTTCCTAAAAAAGCCCCTACACCGCCATGTTCAGGCTCTCTCCATGTGGCCAGTGGATTGGTGGAGTCTGTGAGCCCGAGCTTAAGCCCATAATAAAGCCCTTTGCTTTTGCATGCGTGACTCGGTCTCCCTGGAAGTCTCTGGTTTCTTGTGGGGTGATATTGGAAACTTGGGCATAACAGAGCCTAGGACTCTCTTCAGTGGGGATCAGTCAGGTCCAGTGGGGGTGGGGGCTGGGAAGCACCTCCACCGGGATCTCTCAGGAAGGTTATAATAGAAGCCCTGCTGCACCAGCTTCATCCTGCCACATGAGAACAGAGGAATCTCTCAACACCACCAGGGACCAAGGTTCCAGCTGTATTATTGACCTGGTGTTCAGGACATGGACAAAGGAGCTGCTTATCTCTGGGCATTGCAACTGTGTCCCAGGAAATGCAGAAAGCAACCAGAAAAGTATACTCTGGAAGCGCCCTTCTTCCTAAGTACTTCTCACTGGCCGCTGTGGGTCCTGGAGCCACCCAGCTGGAAAAGAGACTGGGCCGTGCCAGGAAGTCGTGGGGGGGATGGCTCTCAGGTCCCAGGAAATGCAGAAAGCAACCAGAAAAGTATACTCTGGAAGCGCCCTTCTTCCTAAGTACTTCTCACTGGCCGCTGTGGGTCCTGGAGCCACCCAGCTGGAAAAGAGACTGGGCCGTGCCAGGAAGTCATGGGGGGGATGGCTCTCAGGTGGGAGCTGGGGTGGCTTGCCTCATGCAGACCATGTGATGCAGTCCTGTAAGAGCTAAGCCAGCAGCCTGCAGTCCCCTTCAGCCTCTGGCCACCAGTTCAAAATGGCACCAGGGAGCATTGGGCTCATGACTTCCATGTGGCCAGGTTTGGTTGTGGAGAGTTGGGCTCACCTTGCTGGGGAGTGGGGTGGCTGTGGGTCGAGGTCCTGGGTGCCATGCCTGTGAGCTGGAGGGTCCTGAGGGGTCCCTCCAGCTGAGATGAGGGGAGAGCAGCAACCGCCCCTGGAAGGGTGGACCAGGAGGTTGACTGTGGTGAGTGTGTGTGCCACCCTGAGGCTGCTGGGCTCTAGGACTGGAATGGGGAGTGGAGGGGGTGTCACTGTAAAGGCCTTCTCAGTGGTCAGTCTTGTGCGGCTGCGGAGTGAGATCTGGAAGCTGTCGTCTTCTGGGTTGAAGGGGAGGAGCAGTGTCCTCTTCCAGGCTGTTGGCCGAGCAGTGTGTCCTGGCTGGAGTGTGTCCTCGTTCAGGGCTGCATGGGGATCCCTGGGATGCGCCCCCAGAATGGCTACATCTGGCTCTGTGGATGGGGTGAGGCCTGTGTGCACAGAAGCTTCAGGGTGCTGACCTCAGGGACTTGGGAAAGTGGGGCTTTTGTCCCCTGCCTGGGGGCAGGAGCACTGGCATGGTGGTGCCCTACGCTATGGGGGCTCTAGGGCTGGGGTGCTCCTCTGGGCCTGGACCTTGCAAATCTGGGTACCCGTGTGCGCTTTGTCCCCTCCATCACTATCTGAGTCCAGGGCTCCTGACCACAGGGAGCCCAGCCCTGTCTTGAGCACCAGCTCAGTACTGAGCCCTGCTGCAGGTCCAGGGCCTCAGACCCCTCAGGATTTCTCCTCTAAGGCTCCTCATCCTTCCAGGGGGCATCCTTGCCAGCTCCTGCATCCCCATCGACAAGTCCTGGATGCTACTCCTCTCCACATGCAGCTAGAGTGCCTCGTCCTCCAGGAAGGGGCCCTGACGGACACACACAGCTCCCACTGCATGTGTGCAAACGTCTTCACACCCCCAGGGCTGCGTGTGCCCCCTGTGCTCACAGCCCAGGAGAGAAATTTCAGGGACACCCATGGAGGGAATGCCCAGCTTTAAGGTAAAGTACCTGAAAACCTCCCAGGCCTGAGCACAGTGAGGGGTGTGGAGTAGTGGGGCTGGGCGGGAAGGGGAGGCAGGAGGGGGTTTGCTGCCTGGCCCTTATCTGCTTCCTGCCCGGGGTGTGTGGTGCAGAGCCCTGGGCACCAGAGGGAACAGGGTGCCTGGAGCCCTGCTGGCTGTGCACCCACGACCAGTGCTGGCTGGTGGGGCCCAGCTGGACAAGCCTCCTCCCAAGAAGGGAACCCTGAGAGTTGGGGGCTCCAGACCCTCTGGAGACTGGTCCCGAGTAATGGATGGGTGGGTGCAGGCTGGTGGGGGCCCCTGAGAAGACCCCGCTCCTCTGCCCGGCTCCACATGGTGGGCTCCGGCTTTTGGGAGTCCTGCTGTGGGCTGAGGGCCCCTGGCTGCCCCGTGTGGCCGAGCCTTCAGTGCTGGGACAGGGGCTTTGAAGGACCCAAGGCTGCAGCTTGGGGTCTCCGGGGAGGATACTGCCTGGATGGCCATCTCCACTGCGGAGGGCAGTGTGCTAAACTGGAGATGGACAGGAGGGGTGGGCAGGTCACTCTGGGGGCCTTCCTGGTGCTGCCTGCCTGGGGGCTGGCGGCTGACTGGCATCTCACATGCTGGCCGCCAGCTGGGCGTTCCTAAAGGGCCCTGGGGCCAGGGTGGGCTTTATCCAGCAGTGGCAGTGGCAGATCGGTTCTCGGGGACCTCATGCCCAGCCAACCTCGGAAGAAGGCAGAGGACAGGTCTGTGCTCTGGGCACTGGCTCCGGGTTAGTGATGTGTGGGGTCCTGCCTACCAACCCCTGGCCCAGGGCAGCAGCGGCAGCAGCAGATGCTTGTGTCTCCCTGAGGGACCCTGGGCTCGAGGGTCTGCTCTGGAGAGTGAGGCTAGAGCCCCGCTCCCCACTGCCCAGCCCGGCCTCCTGTCCTGACCCTGAAATGGGGGTATGGAGCGGTATCCATGGCAACTGGTCACCCAAGTGTCCTGCGGACACCTCCTGGCTGGGGGCGGGCTCTCCTACCTGACCACTGGTCCAGGCTGGTCCACCAGCGGCCACAGGGGCAGTTCTGGCCACGACCAAAGTCTCACTGCTAGTTCCCACCAAACATGCTGACCCTGGGCTGCTCAGAGTCCTCTAGGCTTCTTCATGGCTGCGGAACCCCCTGGATGTGATGGGCTGCTGGGTGGAAGTGTACCGGCTGGTGGGGCCCAGGGGCAAGTTTTATGAATGGCCTATGGCACTGTGGTACCACCCGTACTACCCACCCTGCCTCAGGCCTATACAAAATCCACCAAGGAACCCAGGTTGGGAGGCTGCATTGGGCAGCCCGTCTCCTGGACCAGGACCCCGCCTCAGGCTGTTGCTGACCCCCTGAGCTGGGCGGGAGGATGCAGACCTCAGACCAGGAGGCAGGCCCCTCTGCCGGTGGATCCACTTGGGGGCAGGAGTTTCTGGCCTGGAGAGTGTCACATGGGGCCAGCTTCCACTGTCCCACCATGACACAGACTGGCTCGTACACCTGACCTGCTGGGGGCTCAGCCCCCTCCTTGGTCTGGTGTGATGTATGGGTGGGGGCTTCTCCATGCTGGACACTCCTCCTGAGCTCTGGGGGCATGGCGTTCCACTGTATGAGGGGGCACATTCAGTCCAGTCTGGGGGGCACATTCAGTCCAGTTCTGGGGGGCACATTCAGTCCAGTCTGGAGCCCAGTTGAGCCGCAGTTGGGTTTGTGAGCTCTGAGGCAGAGGCTAGCCTCCCCCGGCCCACGCTGCATGGTGCAGGGTTGCAGCCGGGGCCATGTCTAGTGGGTTGACCTCCTGCTCCTTGGGCCCCTGGGCATATTGGGTCTGTCCTGCCTGTGAGGGGACTGTGGGCTGGTCACTGTCAGCAGGAGTGGGATTCCTGTGGGCAGAGGGCTCAAGGATGAGCTTTTGTGTCTGTCCTTAGCCACTGTGGGGGTCGTTCTCCCATGAGAGGGTCGCAGGCCTAATCTCCCCTCCCTCCTGGTCCTTCTGGTGTGGGGGTGGGAGTGGCAGGTGGAAGCATGGTGCCCCAGGCCCAGCTTCCCCTGCAGCAGCCTCAGACCCTCCCTTGCATTGGCAGTGCCCTGTACTGCAGGGGACCAATCCACAAACCCCAGTCGAAAGACCCCATTTAGGGGGTTGGTGTCAAGACAGACAAGACAGACAATGTGGATGGTGGTAAAGCCACATTTTACTTAGATAGCCACGTCTTATATACCATGGGTGATTACATCATTTCTTTAATGGTTACATAGTTCAAGGTCTTTGAAGTGAAGACATGCTCCAGAAAGGGTCATGTTTAACAGGACAAGTGTAAATAACAGAAATTATCAAGTCATTGCAAGAGAGGGATTCCCTAATAGTAGTCTGGCTCCAAGCAGAAGATAAGCCTGAAGAATTCTATGAGGAGATTTAAATTCCTTAAGGCCCCTCATCAGTTATGCGTGGGCAAGATGCTCATCTTTTAATAGGCAAATCTTTTGGCAGAGGCTTGTGGTTTACTCCCAATAGCAGACAAAGTGCTAGAAAGCAAAGTAAGGGGAGGGCTGGTGTCAGGAACTGACCCAAGTTGATTCAAAACTTAAAAGTATATGCTTCTTTACAAAGAAACAAGAAAATCATAGACAGGATGAATAGAAGCCACATGTGCGGCCCAGGAGGCCAAATGTTGTTTCACAGTCTTTCGACTTGTTCCACAACTTCCCAAATCATTCTCCTGGCCCCAGAGGCAGAGCCTTCAAAGGTCGATATGCAGGAGGTTTTTTGGCCTACTGGGCCCCAACACTGTACACCTGCCTTCCACCTGGCAGGTGTGGGGTCTTGGGCACCTGAACTTGGGAGACAGGCCCGCAACCTGCCTGGGCCCAGACTCACAGAGCACTTGCAGGGGTCGGCTCAGCTCTGGATCAGGTTCCAGGCATGAGCCATCCCCAACCCAGCAGCAGCCTGGTATTCACTCTGCAGTGAGTGTCACCGTGTGGAGCCTGGCTCCCCATCCTCTATGGTTTCCCCTCCCCAGAGGGGCTGTAGCACAGCAGGAGGAAGGAAGAGGATGGGAGAGTTCAGGGAACAGAAAGAGGAGGTGAGGGCAGGGCCACAGGGAGGGCTCTTTGCAGAGGACCTGCCAGCTGCCTGTCCACCGTCCACATGCCAGGCCTGAGCCCAGGGTGCAGGAGGGCCTGCTGGGGGGAGAGCTCGGTGCTCTCTTCTTGTCCTTGGAGGGGGGCTCCCCGGGGAGCAAAGCCGGCAGGTGGGAGGAGGGGGCCAGCTCTGGAGGTCAGCGCTGTCTATACCCTTTCCTCCCAGGTGCTTGCACAGCACCTCGGGGCCCAGCCCTGCCTCGGGACAATACTGACTTGAGGTCTGCAGCCTCCGATGACAATTGGGATAGGATAGACCCAGCCTCAAGCGGGAGGCACTGGGCCCTGGGGAGGGAGGCTGGTTTTGAGAGTAAGCCATGTCACTGTGGGAGGTACTACTCCAGGACCCACAGTGACAGAGGCTCAGACAATATGTCTTGTCCCCGAGGCCCGGGGGAGGGCCCTCCTCACAGCTGCTCAGCCTGTCCTGGCCGAGGCCACAGCCCCTTCAGCCTGCCTCTAAGGGACATGCTAAGGCAGGTGTCCTCCTGTGAGGTGGAGTGGGAGCTGGGCTAGGAATGGGGCCTGATGGAGGGGCCCTGGGTCCCCTGGGTCCTGACCCTAATGTGACTTATCTGCAGTGTGTGGTGAGGAGCTGGGGATCTAGGACTGGTCCCTGACGACACCTCTGTGGAGGGTGGGTGGGTGGGCGGATGTGGGGTGACTTGTGCCAGCCTGGGGGCTCTGTGCTCAGTGTCCTTCTGGGCTTGGGCAACGTGGCTCACAGGTCCTGGCCCCTCAGCCTCTGTGTGCACCCAGGCTTGTGGTTTCCTTTTTCCCGGCCCCAGCACAGCCCTCTGGCCATGCTGGATGCCACCTCCTTGTTTAGAATCCGTCAGCCCTGGAGACCCTCTGGACGGACCCCAGCAAGAGAGGTCCTTCCCTCCAGGGTTAGAGACCATAGGTTGATGCCTGAGATGGAAAAGCGTGAGCCGCCGGGGACAGAGGGACCAGGCCCTGAGACAGAGGGTGGGCCGTAGCCAGCATGTGGTGCTGGCCTGGTTTCTGCTATGAGGGGCATCACTGTGGTCCCAGTAGTTATAAACCACTGTGTGACGCCCTGTGACAATAACCGGGCCTGGTCCCTGCAGGCGGGGCTGGTGGGAGGCACTACTTCAGGACGGGGAGGGTCCAGGGACCAGAGGGAGCTGCCCTGGGACTGGGATGCAGCCAGTTGCCAGAGTGGGAGCCTGGAGGCCGCAGTCTGCAGTTCTGGGTGGGCTGGGAGGGAAGAGTCCATGCCCAGCGCGCCTGGGCTGGTGCAAGGTGGATGCCAGGACTGGGAGGCGTGGGGCAGGCTGGAGGTGGAGGTGCGGGTCTGCTGCGTTGGTGGAGCTCAGAACAGCTGCCCCAGGGTGGGGACAGCAGCACCGGGGGCCATGGGCTGGCCAGGGAGAAGCTGTCCACTGTGGGAGCCTGCCGTGCGCTGGCAGGGTCTTGGGGCTCAGGTCCAAGGGGCACTGGATGGGGGGGCAGAGGGGGAGGAGGTTGCCCACTGCTGCCACACTTCTTCCAGACAGGCCCTGTGGGGGGACAGTTCCCAACACCCAGCCCTTTGCCTTGGCCTCCCAGGCTGCCCTTCTGGGAGCTTTGGCTGGGTCTGTAAGTCACATAGCAGATGTGGTCGCACCGCCCGCCCCCAGGTAAAATTCTTGCTGTCCGGTGGCCTATGTCCCAGGAAGGTCCACCCAGTGGGGGTGCCCTGGCTGGGAACGGAAGCCTGGGAGAGGGCAGGGGCAGAATGTGCTTAGAAGGAGCCCGGGGACCCCAAGATGTGCAGCGGAGGGCTAGAGCCAGGGGGCCAGCGGCGTGGCTGAGAGCTGGATGAGGCCCTGGACAGTGTCCTTCCCCAAAGCCTGGTGGCTCGGAGGGGAGCGAAGCTCTGGGCCCCGAACAGGGGCTTTCCCTGGGGGCCACGTACTGTCTGGCCTTCGGGCCCTGACCAGAGCCTGCACGGCCCAGCCAGGATGGGACCCAGGCCCTTGAGGATGAGACGGGCTGGGAGATGTCCCACTCCCCGCCTGCCTTGTCCTGCCCCTAATGTCCATGAGCTCGTCCACAGCCTAATATAGGCCCAGCCCAGCTGCCACTTCTGTCAGCCCCTCGGGGGTCTCCAGGGGTCCGGCCCACCGGGAGTTTGTCCAGGGTAGATGCTGTCCTTCCTGCCCAGGTCCCCCTTGAGCAGGTCTGTTTCTGCCAGTGGGAATTGTGTGGCCACGTCAGAGCCCTTTAAAGCCCGGCTGTGGTGGATGTGGGCCGAGGGTTCCCCCCTGACCCTCAGGAGCCGGCAGGGAGGGCTCTGGGGCTGTGGCCGGTTTTTGCTGCTGGGTCTGTCACTGTGGTAGTAGCTACTGTAATAACACAGTGGAAAATTCCTTGCCAAAAACCCCCTGTGTGTGTTGGAGAGGCCCCTCCCCTGCCCGAGGCCCAGGTGCCCAGCAGGGCGTGTGTGCAAGGTGCCCAGTGCTGCCCCACGTGGTGGGGAGCTGGCGTGGTTTGGCCCCCCTCGCCTGCCCTGTCTCCCTAGAGACACCAGCTGCAGGGGTGTGGGCATGGGGGTGTGGGGGCTGCCCCCGGGGCTCTCACACCCACTCAGGGTACATGCACACATCTGCGGCACAGGCTGGGGGAAGAGCGTCCACTTCAGGGGCTGTGTCTGCAGCCTGTCTCCAGGGTCCCTGGGGGCCTAGTGGTGAGGCCAGGTTTGCACCAGGTCAAGGGGACCACTGTGCATGGGATGGATGTTCCAGCAAGACCAGTCAAGGGGCACCTGGGTCCCTCCGTCCTCCCTGAAGGAACGTTTCCAAAACCAGGTTCACACAGCCGTCCCTGAGGGGGAGTCCCTCCCGCCTTCCCAGGTCCCTCAGGACAGGTCCCCTGCCTGCGTGGGGAGCAGGTGCTGGGGTGCTGTGGGGTGTGGGTGAAGTGATGCTGGGGTGATACGAAGTTGAGGTGATATGGGGTTTGGGGTGCTGCAGGATTGTGTCATGTGGGGTGACATGCGATCATGTGGGGTGAGGTGGGGGTGTGGTGGGTTTGGTGTAATGTGGGTGTGGGGTGATGTGGGGTGTGGGGTGCTGTGGGGTGAGTGTGCTGTGGGGAGTGAGGTGCTATGAGGTGCTGTGGGGTGTGGGTTCTGTGCGACGTGGTGGTGGAGGGGTGTGGGGTGTGGGGAGCTCTGGCCGGGAAGGTGGCCCCGCTCTCCAGCAGCCCCCACGCGGTCCCCGCCCAGACAGGCAGGTCTGGCTGAGGTTTGGGGTAGCCTCTGCTAGGCAGTTTCAGGGTCCCACCGTGTCAGCAGGCAGGGCCCTGCTCACTTCCCGGAAGCCGTGGGCCCTGTTCCTTCTGCTGTTCCTCCCGCTGTGCTTGCCGCCCCGCTGGGTTTGGGTTACAGGCCACACTGCTGTGGTGAGCAGCTGAGGCTTGGTGCTGTGGCTCCTTTCACCATGGGGGGCGGGGGCGTGCCGAGGGCGGGGCCACAGTTGGGACCCTGGGATTGGTTTTTGATGGGCACTGTGACACTGTGGCATCACACCCATACTCAAAACAGTAGTCACACAGTGACACAGAACTATCCCCAATCCCTCTTCCTGGGGGACTGCAGGGCCCTTGGGGGAGGAGCCTGGGATGCCCAGGGCTGATCTGTGGTTGAAGGCAGAGGCCGGGGAGGCTCCTTGCCAGCGATCGGCAGTGTTGGGCAGCTGCCTGTGCCCATTTTGGAGATCAGTCATGTGGAGGCAGCCGTCTGGGTTGTGAGGGGTCACCCTGGTGCCAGCAGGTGGCTCCCACTTGGGAGGCTGGAGCAGGCAGGGGTCAGTCCTGTGCTGCGGCCCTTGCACTCGGGGGCTGAGCCGTGTGAGGGCGTCTGGCTCTGCCTCACTGGCCCCTCACTGGCTCTCTCCCTTTGCCACCTGCCTGTGGACCCGCTTTCTCTGGAGCTGTCCGGGATTGTGCCACTGTGCTGACGGTCCCTGAGGCACTCCTGGAGCTGGACCTGGAGCCCATGCAGGTGAGGAAGTGCAGGCCCAGGGGAGGCCCAGGTGCAGGGGAGGCCCAGGCCCAGGGGATGTCTGGCGCCTTCCTGCTTCACCTACCAGGGGGTTGATGCCGGAGCACTGAGAGTCCCTGAGAGGGTAAAGTTTGCGGCAGCAGCACAGGTCCCCCCCTTCGCTCCAGACTGTAAGAGTGTGGCCTCGTTGGGTCTGCCTGTGACTCTGTGGCAGTGATGGGTGATTATTATTGGGCCTGAACGCTGAGTCTTGTTCCGTGGAGCTCTCCCCCTGGAGTATGGAACCTTGTCCCCCCCTCCTTGCCTCCTCGCCTGCCCAGGGCCTGGCTGACCTTGGCGTCTGTTTTTCTCAAGTTCCCCATGGGATTCTGGAGCCAGCGAGCAAGTGCTTTGCTGGGGCGGCCCCTGCCCCCAGCCAGCCCAAGTCCTGTTGGGGTTTCCGGCCTTGACATCTCTGCTGCCTGGGGCGGAGGCAGTCCTTTCTGGAGCTTCTGCACCTTGGTGACCTTGCCCAAGGGACCCAGGTTGGTGCCCATGCTCTTTAGGCCCCTGGGACCCTGAGCAGCAGGGCTGTGTCCGAAGCCCAGCCTCAGGGGCCATCAGGTGGGGAGTTTGAACACACGCCTGCGTCAGGTTTTGAGGTCTCATGACAAAGGCTATGACTGCACCTGATATAAACACCAAGTACAAGAGAGCGTCTCCTGCTGAGTCCCTCCCAGGCATGGCCTCCTGGGCTCCCTGAGGCCCTCGGTGCTGGTGTGTGGTCCTGTCCGCCCTGGGCACACAAAGTACAGGCAGCCCAGTGCCCTGTGGACCCCTGCCTCCTCCTCGACCCTGAGCCGTGGGGTCTCTCTACACCATCAGCCAGCTGCCCCCTGGGCTCGGGTGTGCTTTGATGTGGCCAGATGCCACCAGGCCCCTCTTCCCAGACCTGCCCAGCAGCACACCTGCCCCAGGAGCTCATGCCGCGTGGGGCAGCTGTGTCACTGTGGGGGGAGGAGTAGCCAACGGAGTCAGGTGCACCCCACAAGATACTCCCACCTAGGGGGCACCTGTGTCCACTTTGCAGACCCTCGCCGGCCCAGAGTTGGCTCTGTGACAGGTCCCACATTTCCAGTGGGTTTCTGTTCTGAAAGTCAGGGTGAGCAGGGGTGAATCTGACAGGAGCCTCATGGGTCAAGGTGGCTCTGCATGGGCTCGACACATCTGTGGTTTCCCCGAATCAGGGGGTCTTGTGGCTTCCTTCTGCTCTCTGTGCCCTCTCTGGGGTTCTCCCTGTCCCTGGCCTGGACAGTGAGGGTCTGTATGCCCTGCCCCTCTCTCCTGTCTGCTGGAGTTTCCTGAAGGTGCCTGTGTGCCGGTCCTGCACGTGTCTCAGCCCACCTAACCCTGGAGAGGGTTCCCCGCCTCTGTCTGTCGGCACCTGCCTGAGTGGGCTTTCTGTGGTCAGGGTGACTCTGGAGAGCAAGCTGCCTGGATGGAATCTTTTCCTCTGGGCTCGGATGAGAGGTGGGGCTTCCTCCCGAGACTCCTGGGTCCCCTGAGCACCAAGACACCCAAGCCCAGGGCACCTGTCTGCCAAGGGTGACCAACACGTTCACATAGCCTTCGCCTGCATCCTGGGAGCCGGAGCTCTGACTGCCCATTTTCCGAAGGGCAAGGGAGCCCTCGGAGTGGCTGCAGATGGCTCTATTCACCTCTTTGGCCAGGATTCCAGAGCTCCAGCCATGCTCGGTGCCTTTGCAGACCTCGTGCTACTATGCTCAAGGCCCGCCGTGTAAACCGAGCCCAGCCCCTACACTGGCTCCAAGGACCCTGGACTCACCTGGGCATCAGACTTTCCTGGGCCTGTGGGGGTGAACCCAGCCCACGTGCGGCCAGCAGAAAGTGTCACCAGGACCAATGAGACTCGTGTGGGTGTGAAGTGCCCCTGAGACGTGATGGACGTGAGTCCCAGGGACCCATAGTGTGACTCTGATTCCAGGGAGGAGCCTTTGTGGTGGAGGGACACCAGTATGAATCCCATTCAGACCCAGCATGGTGTGGCCAGTGTGGGCCTTGGGAGTGACTGTGGGGTTTCTCTGAGAAAGGGGGTCTCTGGGAGGGTTTCCATCAGGTGCACACGGTGGGGGAGGGCCCATAGCAGGTCTTGGAAGGGCCGCTATTGCCACCCTGGTAGTGGGGTGCAGCAGGAGGTGTGAGGTGGACAGGCTATGGATGTTGGGCTGTGCGGTGCCATCTGAGTGGGTAGGGCTTCCCGGTGGAGCCTGCAGGGACACAGAGTAACCGTGAGTGTGGGTGGCCATGGTGACAGGATGGAGGGTGTGCAGTGGCAGGGCAGGACCGGCAAGCTCCGGGAAGCTGCCAGTGCTCAGGTGGCGTGTTGCTGTCTGGTCCATTGAGGGCCAGGACCGTCAGCGTGTAGGTGGTGTTTCAGCTGGAGGACCAGAGGAGGCTGTGGAGGAGTGCATGCAAGGGGGAACAGGCAAGGACGAGGGCCGTCCGGGCGCTCGGTCAGGAGCAGGGGGATGGGGAGAGCAGTGAAGGGACACCGGCCAGGGAGGAGAGGCCAGACTGCAGAAGCCTCGGAGCCCAGGAGCGTGCCCAGGTGCACGGAGGAAGGTGGGGGCTGCTTGTCCGCAGCTCAGGGGCCTGGGCGTCCTGGAGCCATCAACCAAACCCACCTTGTCTGGGACCCGACTTTGGGTGCCATGCTTTCAAACCACTTATCCTGAGAAGCTCAGTAAGTTTCCATTAGGAAGACATCCACTGAGTGTTTATTTATTTATTTATTTTTATTTTTATTATTATCCACTTTTTAGAAGTAAGGAAACTGGGCTGAGAGAAGCAAAGGAAACTTGCTTTAAGCAAGTTCAGTGGCAGAGCCAGATTCAAAGCCGAGTCAGCCTTGTTCCAGTCTGTATTCTTTAAAAAAAATTTTTTTTAAACAATAGTTTACCGTCAAATTGGTTTCCATATAACACCCAGTGCTTCTCCCGACAAGTGCCCTCCTCCATGACCATCACCCTCTTCCTCCCGCCTCCTCCCTCTTCAGCCCTCAGTTTGTTTTCAGTATTCAACAGTCTCTCAGGTTTTGTGTCCCACTTTCTACCCAACTCTCTTTCCCCTTTCCCCTCCCTATGGTCCTTCATTAGGTTTCTCCTGTTCTCCTGTTAGACCTATGAGTGCAAACATATGGTATCTATCCTTCTCTGCCTGACTTAGTTCGCTTAGCATGACACCCTCGAGGTCCATCCACGTTGCTACAAATGGCCACATTTCATTCTTTCTCATTGCCATGTAGTTTTCCATTGTATATACATACACCACATCTTCTTGATCCATTCATCAGGTGATCGACATTAGGGATCTTTCCATGATTTGGCTATTGTTGACTGTGCCGCTATGAACATTGGGGTACATGTGCCCCTGTGCATCAGCACTTCTGTGTTCCCTGGGTAAATCTCCAGCAGTGCTATTGCTGGGTCATAGGGAAATTCTATGGACAGGTTTTTGGGGACCCTCCACACTGCTTTCCAGAGCGGCTGCACCAGTTTGCATTCCCACCAGCAGTGCAGGGGGCGCCCATTGAGTGTTTAACAGCTGAGTCGATGCACATCATCACACACGGGAGGAGCCCGGCCGAGGCAGAGCCTGGACCAAGGCCTGAGCACCAGTGTGTGTTTGGAGATCTGGGAGTGGTCCTCACTCAGCAGGTCCTGAGGGGCTCCCACTCACA
>NC_043704.1:154581471-154592212 GCF_006229205.1 Suricata suricatta
TGATGGTGGAGGGCACTTGAGGGGAAGAGCACTGGGTGTTGTATGGAAAACAATTTGACAATAAAATATTATGAAAAAAAATAAATTGACCCTAGAGACTGGCGGACACTGGGTATCCCTCCTTCCCTTCGCCCTGTATCGGGTGCAAAACTCTCTCTACTAAATGCGTTTACCTCCCTTTGAAATTATGTATGGAAAACCTGCCCCTATTATCCCAAACCTCCAGGCAGCAGCCCTAATGGACAATGAGGAAAACAATCTGTTGCTGGAAACCCGAGCTAATCAATGGTCTCAAGAACGTGTATGGCAAAAATTATGTGTTCTCTATGAATTAAGTCCACCTCCAGAGCCTCACTGGTACTGGCCTGGTGACTGGGTCTATGTCAAACGCCATCAGCAAGAAAACCTTGAGCCGAGGTGGAAAGGACCTTACATCATCCTGTTGACCACTCCAACCGCCTTAAAATTGGATGGAATAGCAGCCTGGATTCACTACACTCACGTGAGACCAGCTGAATTACTCATCACCAGACACTGCTCCTCAACCAGGATAGAATTCTTTTCCAGCCTCCTCTTTGCTTAATCCGGCCACGCTCCTACCCAATCCCAGTGCAGACTCCCTGCTTCATGATTGTGCTGAGATCCTGGCCCAGGTACACTGCTTCTGAGGAGACCTGACGGATGTGCCTCTTTAAAACGCAGATCATAAGATCATATGTCCCCAAAGGCTGCAGCAACCCAAATGGGCAACAATGAAAGTTGCGCCCAGACAAAAGAAACACACTCAAGCTGCGACTCTTCCACCGAACATCAGATTGGCTGCTATAGCAATACTGCTCCAGACTTTAGGTTGTGTCACGGAACGTGTTTCTTCATCAAGCGAAGTTGTAGAGAGGACTTCTATTAGGTTAGTACTAAAATAGGTAGAAACTTCCAGATCTAAAAGCTGCATTATAAAAATTATAGTTTTGTAACTCTTGTCGGAAACATTGCTGGTCCTTTAATATTTGCTTATCCAGATTAAGAAACCTTCTCTTAAGATATCTGTGATATTTAGAAATGTCTTGAAGTATTTGTTTGTCTAGAGTATTTATCTTTTCTCTCTACTTAAACCATCTGAAATTAAAAAACTCAGTGAGTATTCTTTCTTTCATGGCAATTACAATTGTTTGCATAAGTTCAATAAGAATATGTTCATTTTATAGCAAGACACCATTAGAAATACTGGTTATGTTACCAAGGCTTTGACTGGAATGTCCTGTTTGAGAGTGATGCATAGACTCAGATATGACCTGACAGCTTTAAGGAACTAAGGTTGACTTTATGGAACATGGAGACAAAGTCTCATGGAAACTGGGGCTGGATACCTTGCTCACAGAGTTCCCAACAGCCTCCCCAGGTGGGTAAAGAAGGTCACGCCCCGTCCTACATGAGGGTCTTAGTCACACCCTACGTGAGGGTCCTGGGTCCACTGTGTGATTGGTCAATACCCTAAATGTTGTGATTGGCTCCCACTACTGCCAGTATTGATAGGGAGGTAGGGAATGGATCACTGTACCTGTGTCGTCATTTCTTGTAATGCCCCTTCCTCAAAATGCCCCTATGCCATCATGTTCGGGCGTCTCTCCATGTGGCCAGTGGGTTGGTGGAGGCTGTGAGTCCCAGCTTAAGCCCATGAGAAGTCCCTGTAGCTGTGTGGAGGGGAGAGCAGCAACTGCCCAAAAAGTGTGGACCAGGAGGGCCCCAGCGACCTTGGTGAGTGTGTGTGCCACCCTGAGGCTGCAGGGCTCTAGGATCAGAGGGGAGAGTGTCGGGGTGGGGGGGGGTCACTGTAAGAGCCTTCTCAGTGATTGGTCTTGTGTGGCTGAGGAGTGAGATCAGGGTGCTGTCGACTTCTGAGGGGGGAAAGGGGGAAGGGGCAGCCTCTTCCAGGCTGCTGGCCAAGGAGTGCACCCTGGCTGGATTGTGTCCTCATTCAGGGTTGCATTGGGTTCCCTGGGACATGCCCCTAAAATGGCTGCATCTGGCTCTGTGGATGGGGGGAGGTCTGTGCGCACCGAAGGTTGAGGGTGCTGAACTCAGAGACTCAAAAAAGTGGGGCTTTTGTCCCCTGCCTGGCGACAGGAGCACTGGCTTGTTGGTACCCTACCCTACTGGGGGCTCCAGCGCTGAGGGTGCCCTTCCGTGCCTGGACCTTGCAAATCTGGGTCCCCGTGTGCCCTTTGCCCTTCCACCAAATCTGGAACCAGGGCTCCTGACCACAGTGAGCATAGCAGCCCTGTCTTGAGCTCCAGCTTGGTCCTGAGCCCTGCTGCAGGTCCCCAGGGCCTTAGACTCCCCAGGCTCCCCCATCTGAGGCTCCCGTCCTTCCAGGGGGCATCCTGGCCAGCCCCTGGGTCCCCATCACCAAGTCCTGGATGCTACTCCTCTCCACCTGCAGCTAGAGTGCCTCGTCCTCCATGAAGGGGCCCTGACTGACACACACAGCTCCCACTGCATGTGTGCAAACGTCTGCACACCCCCAGGGCTGCATGGTACCCCCGGGCTCACACCCCAGGAGAGAAATTTCAAGGACACCCATGGAGGGAATGCCTGGCTTGAAGGTAAAGTACCTGAAAACTTCCCAGGCCTGAGGACAGGGAGGGGTGAGAAGGAGTGGGGTTAGGTGGGATGGGGAGGCAGGAGGGGGTTTGCTGCCTGGTGCTTATCTGCTTCCTGCCCAGGGTGTGTGGTGCAGAGTCCTGGGCACCAGAAGGAACAGCGTGTCTGGAGTCCCGCTGGCTGTGCATCCACGACCAGTGCTGGCTGATGGGGCCCATCTGGACGAGCCTCCACCCAGGAAGGGAGCACAGTGAGTGGGGGCTCCAGACCCTCTGGAGATGTCCTGGGTGATGGGTGGGTGGGTACAGGCTGGTGGGGGCCCCAGAGAAGACCTGGCTTCTTGCCGGGCTCCAATGGTGGGCTCCGGTTTTTGAGAGTCCTGCTGTGGGCTGGGGTGCCCTGGCTGCCCTGTGTGGCCGAGTCCTCAGTGCTGGGACAGGGGCTCTGGAGGACCCAAGGCAGCAGCGTGGGGGCTCCGGGGAATATACTGCCTGGATGGCCATCTCCACAGGGGAGGGCCATGGGCTCAGCAGGAGATGGGCAGGAGGGGTGGGCAGTCCCTCTGGGGCGCCTTCCTGGTGCTGCCTGCCTGGGGCCTGGCAGCTGACTGGCATCTCACGTGCTGGCTCCCAGCTGGGTGTTCTTAAAGGGCCCTGCGGGCTGGGTGGGCTCTGTCCAGCAGTGACACCAGCAGGACTATTCTCGGGGGGCTCATGCTCAGCCAACCTCGGCACAGGGCAGAGGACAGGTCTGTGCTCTGGGCACTGGCTCTGGATCAGTGATGTGAGGTTCCCACCAGCTGACCCCTGGCCCAGGGTAACAGTGGCAGGAACAGATGCTTGTGTCTCCCTGAGGGTCACTGGGCTCGAGGGTCTGCTCTGGAAGATGAGGATAGGCCACAGGTTGCCACTGCCCAGCCTGGCCTCCTGTCCTGACCCTTAAATGGGTGTATGGAGGGGTATCCGGGGCACCTGGTCACCCAAGGGGCCTGTGGACACCTCCTGGCTGGGCCACACTCCCCTGTCTGACCACTGGTCCAGGCTGGGCCCCCAGAGGCCACGGGGGCAGTTCTGGCCACGACCAACATCTAACTGCTAGTTCCCAGCAGACACGCTGACCCTGGGCCGCTCAGAGTCCTCTAGGCTCCTTCTTGGCTGCTGGCCCCCCACCGGAAAGGATGGGCTGCCTGGTGGAAGTCTGCTGGCTGGCGGGGCCCAGGAGCAGGTTTTATGAATGGCCTGAGGCACTGTGGCCCCCCGGCTACTACCCACCCTGCCTCAGGCCTGCACAAAATCCCCCAAGGACCCTAGGTTGGGAGGCTGCACTGGGCAGCCCGACTCCTGAACCAGGACCTTCCTCAGGCTGTCTCTGACCCCTTGAGCTGGGCAGGAGGATGCAGACCTCAAACCAGGAGGCAGGCCCCTCTGCTGGTCGACCCACTTGGGGACAGGAGTTTCTGGCCTGGAGAGTGTCACTGCGGGGCTAGCTTCCACTATACCACCAGGACACAGACTGGCTTGGAAAACCAATCGGTTGGGGCTTTGTCCTCTTCTTGGTCTTGTCTGAATGATGGGCGGGGTCTTCTCTATGCTGGACACTCCTCCTGAGCTCTGGGGGCATGGAGTTCCAGTGCCTGAGGGTTCTGGGGGCACGTGCGGTCTGGAGCCCGGTTGAGCCCCAGTTGGGTGTGTGGGCTCTGAGGCAGAGGCTAGCCTCCCCCGGCCCACACTTCTTGGAGTGGGTTGCAGCCTGAGCCCATGTCTGGTGGGCTGGCCTCTTGCTCCTTGGGCCCCTGGGCATGTGGGGTTTGTCCTGCCTGTGAGGGGTCTGCTGGCTGGTCACTGTCTGCAGAAGCGTGGTTCCTGTGGGAAGAGGGCTCAAAGAAGGGCTTTTGGATCTGTCCTAAGCCACTGTGTGGTTGTTCCCCCATGAGAGGGTCACAGGCAGAATCTCCCTCCTTCCTGCTCCCCCTGGGGTGGGGGCAGAAGGCTGGCACCCCAACCCAGCTCCCCCTGCAGCAGCCTTAGCCCCTCCCCTGCATTGACAGTGCCCTGTACACCTGCCCTCCACCTGGCAGGTGTAGGGTCATGGGCACTGGGACTTGGGAGACAGGCCAGCACCCCGCCTGGACCACAGGCTCACAGAGCGCTAGCAGGGGTCGGCTCAGCTCTGGGTCAGGCTCTGGGCTTGAGCCGCCCCCACCCCAGCCACTGCCTGGTGTTCGCTCTGCAGCGAGTGTCACTGTGTGGAGCCCGGCTCCCCATTCTCGGTGGCTTCCCCTCCCCAGAGGGGTTGTATCACAGCATGAGGAGGGAAGAGGATGGGAGAGCTCAGGGGGCAGGAAGAGGAGGTGAGGGCTGGGCCGTGGGGAGGGCTCCCTGCAGAGGACCTGCCAGCTGCCTGTCAGCAGTCCACATGCCCAGGCCTGAGCCCAGGGTGCAGGAGGACCTGCAGGGGGGAGAGCTCGGTGCTGTCCTTTTGTCCTTGGAGGGGGGCCTCCCGGGGAGCAAGCTGGGCAAGTGGGAGGAGGGGGCCGGCTCTGGAGGTCAGCACTGCCCATACCCATTCTTCCCAGGGCCCTTGCACCGCACCTTGGGGCTCAGACCACAGTGTACCCAGCCCTGCCTTGGTACAGTACTGACTTGAGGTCTGCAGCCTCCGATGACAATTGGGAGGGGGTATGCCCTGCCCCAAGCAGGAGGCACTGGGCCCTGTGGAGGGAGGCTGGTTTTGAGTGTAGGCCATGTCACTGTGGGAGGTACTACCCCACGACCCACAGTGACAGAGGCTCAGACAATATGTCCTGTCCCCGAAGCCTGTGGGAGGGTCCTGCTCACAACTGCTCAGCCTGTCCTGGCCAAGGCCACGACCCCTTCAGCCTGCCTCTGAGGAACTGTCTGAGGCAGGTGTCCTCCTGGGAGGTGGAGTGTGAGCTGGGCTGGGAGCTGGGGCCTGATGGAGGGGCCCTGGGTCCCCTGGGTCCTGACCCTGACATGACTCATCTGCAGTTTGTGGTGAGGAGCTGGTGGTCTAGGACTGGTCGCTGACGGCACCTCTGTGGAGGTTGGATGGGTGGGCGAGTGTGGGGTGACTTGTGCCAGCCTGAGGACTCTGTGTTCACTGTCCTGCTGGGCTTGGGCAACGTGGCTCAGAGGTCCTGGCGCCTCAGCCTCTGTGTGCCCCCAGGCCTGTGGTTTCCTCTTGCCCAGCCCTAGTCCATGCCTATGGCTATACTGGATGCCACCTCCTCCTTCAGAATCTGTCAGCCCTGGAGGCCTTCTGGATGGACCCCAGGAAGAGGGGCCCTTCCCTTCAAGGCCAGAGGCTAGAGGTCGATGCTTTAGAAGGAAAAGGGTGAGCCTCCAGGCCTGGGGGCAGAGGGTGGCCCATAGCCAGCATGTGGTGCTGGCCTGGTTTCTGCTATGAGGAACATCACTGTGGTCCCAGTAGTTATAAACCACTGTGTGACGCCCTGTGACAATAACTGGGCCTGGTCCCTGTAGGTGGGGCTGGTGGGAGGCACTTCGTCAGGACGGGGAGGGTCCAGGGACCACGAGGGAGCTGCCTTGGGACTGGGACACAGCCAGTTGCCAGAGTGGGAGCCTGGAGGCTGCAGTCTGCAGCCCTGGGTGGGCTGGGAGGGAAGAGTCCATGCCCAGCACCTCTGGGCTGGTGCAAGGTGGATGCCAGGACTGGGAGGCGTGGGGCAGGCTGGCCGTGGAGGTGCGGGTCTGCTGCGTTGGTGGAGCTCAGAACAGCTGCTCCAGGGTGGGGACAGCAGCATCAGGGGCCACGGGTGGCCAGGAGAAGCTGTCCACTGTGGGAGCCTGCGGTGTGCTGGCAGGGGCTTGGGGCTCAGGTCCGAGGGGCACTGGATGGGGGGGCAGTGGGTGAGGAGGGTGCCCAGTGCTGCCCCACTGCTTCCAGACAGGCCCTGTGGGGGAACAATTTCCAACACCCCTGCCCTTTGCCTTGGCCTCCCAGGCTGCCTTCTGGGAGCTCTGGGCTGCGTCTGTAAGTCACACTGTAGATGTGTTGGCACCAGTCGCCCCCCAGTTAAAATTCTTGCTGTCTTGCGGCCTGTGTCCTAGAAAGGTCCACCTAACGGGCGTGCCCCCCTGGGAACGGAAGCCTGGGTGTGGGCAGGGGCAGAGTGTGCTTAAGAGGAGCCCGGGGACCCCCACGAGGGCCAGCAGAGGGCCAGAGTGAGGGGGCCAGCCTCGTGGCTGAGAGCTGGATGAGGCCCTGGACTGTGTCCTTCCCCGGAGCCTGTGGGCATGGAGGGGAGCGCAGCTCTGGGCCTGAGCAGGGGCTTTCTCTGGGGGCCATGTACTGTCTTGCCTTCGGGCCATGACCAGAGCCTGCATGGCCTGGCCAGGATGGGACCCACGTCCTTGAGGATGGCACGGGCTGGGAGGTGCCCCACTCCCCACGCCCCTTGTCCTGCCCCTAATGTCTGTAAGCTCATCCAAAGGCTAGTGTGGGCCCAGCCCAGCGTCCACTCCTGTCAGCCCCCCGGGGATCTCCAGGAGTCCTGCCCACTGGGAGTTTGTCCAGGGTAGATGCTGTCGTTCCTGCCCAGGTCCCCCTTGAGCACGTCTGTTTCTGCCAGTGGAGTTGTGTGGCCACCTCAGAGCCCTGTGAAGCCCCGGCTGTGGTGGATGTGGGCCCAGGGTCCTGCCCTGACCCTCAGGAGCCAGGTGGGAGGGCCCTGCAGCTCTGGCTGGTTTTTGCTGATGGGTCTATCACTGTGGTCCCAGCTGCTATAGTAACCCAATGGAAAGTTCCTTGTCAAAAACCCCCTGTGTGTGGTGGAGCGGCCCCTCCCCTGCCCGAGCCCCAGGTGCCCAGTGGGGCGTGTCTGCACAGTTGCCCAGTGCTGCCCCACGTGGTGGGGAGCTGGTGTGGTCCAGCCCCCCCTTGCCTGCCCTATCTCCCCAGGGACTCCAGCTGCAGGGGTGTGGGCACAGGGGATGTGGGGCTGCCCCCGTGGCTCTCACACCCACTCAGGGTGCATGCACACGTCTGCGCCAAGGCTGGGGAAGAGTGTCCACTTTGGGGGGGCTTTGTCTGCAGCCTGTCTCCAGGGTCCCTGGGGGCTTCTTGGTGAGGCCTGGTTTGGACCAGGCCAAGGGGACCACTGAGCATGGGATGGACGTTCCAGCCAGACCAGTCGAGGGGCACCTGGGTCCCTCTGTCCTCCCTGAAGAAACGTTTCCAAACCCAGATTCACACAGCCGTCCCTGACGGAGAGAGTCCCTCCCGCCTTCCCAGGTCCATCAGGGCAGTGTCCCAGCCTGAGTGGGGAGCAGGTGCTGGGGTGCTGTGGGGTGTGGGTGCTGTGGGGTGTGGGGTACTGTGGGGTGTGGGTTATATGAGTTTGGGGTGGTGTGTGGTTGGGGGGCTGTGGGGTGCTGTGTGGTGTGTGATGTGAGGTTGAGGTGCTGTGGGGTTGAGGTGATGTGGGGTTTGGGGTGCTGTAGGATTGTGTCATGTGGGATGATATGGGGTGATGTGGGGTTGGGGTGCTGTGAGTTTGGGGTGATGTGGGTTGCGGGGTGCTGTGGGGTGCTGTGTGGTGTGTGTGCTGTGGGGAGTGAGGTGCTGCGTGGTATGAGGTGCTGTGGGGTGGTGTGGGGTGTGGGTGTGGGTACTGTAGGGAGTGGGGAGCTATGGCCGGGAGGGGCAGGCCCGATCACCCGCAGCCCCCATGTGGTCCCCGCCTAGACTGGCAGGTCTGGTTGTGGTTTGGGGTGGCTTCCGCTGGGCGGTTTCAGGGTCCCATGGAGTCAGCAGGCAGGGTCCTGGCTCGCGTCCCAGAAGCCATGTGCCCTGTTCCTTCCCCTGTTCCTCGCGTTGTGCCTGCTGCCCCGGTGAGTTTGGGTTACAGGCCACACTGCTGTGGTGAGCAGCTGAGGCTTGGTGCTGTGGCCCCTTTCACCATCCAGGGGAGGGCATGCCAAGGGCGGGGCCACAGCTGGGACCCAGGACGGGTTTTTGAAGGGCGCTGTGACACTGTGGCATAACAAGTATAAGCATCACAGTAGTACCACAGTGACACAGAACTAACCCCAATCCCTCTTCCTGGGGGACTGCTGTGACGGAGGGGGAGGAGCATGGGATGCCCAGGGGAGGCTCCTTGCCAGCGATCGGCAGTGTTGGGCAGCTGCCTGTGCCCATTTTGGAGACCAGTCACGTGGAGGCAGCCTTCTGGGTTGTGAGGGGTCACCCTGGGGCCAGCAGGTGGCTCCCACTTGGGAGGCTGGAGCAGGCAGGGGTCAGTCCTGTGCTGCAGCCCTTGCACTCAGGGGCTGGGAAGTGCAAGGGCTTCTGGCTCTGCCTCACTGTCCCCTCACTGGCTCTCTCCTGTTGCCACCTGCCTGTGGACCCGTTTTCTCTAGAGCTGCCCGGGATTATTCCACTGTGGTGACGGTCCCTGAGGCACTCCTGGAGCTGGACCTGGAACACATGCAGGTGAGGAAGTGCAGACCCAGTGCAGGCCCAGGCACAGTGGAGGTCAGGCGCCTTCCCGCTTCACCTGCCAGGGCGTTGATGCCAGAGCACCGAGAGTCCCCTAGACGGTAACGTTTGCCGTGGCTGCACAGGTCCCCGCCTTCGCTGCAAGCTGCAGGAGTCTGGCCTCTTTGGGTCTCCCGGTGACTCTTTGGTGGTGATGGGGGATTATTATTGGGCCTGAATGCTGAATCTTGTTCCGTGGAGCTCTCCCCCTGGAGTATGGAACCTTGTCCCACCTCCTTGCCTCCTCGCCTGCCCAGGGCCTGGCTGACCTTGGCGTCTGTTTTTCTCAAGTTCCCCATGGATCCTGGAGCCAGCGGGCTAGTGATTTGCTGGGGCGGCCCCCTGCCCCCAGCCAGCCCGAGTCCTGTTGGGGCTTCCGGCCTTGACATCACTGCTGCCTGGGGCGGAGGCAGTCCTTTCTGGAGCTTCTCCTCCTTGGTGACCTTGCCCAAGGGACCCAGGTGGGTGCCCATGCTCCTTAGGCCCCGGGTTGGGCACTGCCCTAAGACCCTGAGCAGCAGGGCTGTGTCCGAAGCCCAGCCCCAGGCCCCATTAGGTGGGGAGTTTGAACACACGCCTGCGTCAGGTTTTGAGGTCTCATGACAAAGGCAGTGTCTGCACCTGGTACAAACTCCAAGTGCGAAGGCAGCGTCTTCTGCTGAGTCCCTCTCAGGCACGGCGTCCAGGGCTCCCCCCAGGCCCCCGGGGCTGGCATGTGGTCCTGTCCCCCGTGCGCACACACAGTGCAAGCTGCCCAGTGCCATGTGGACCCCTGCCTCCTGCTCGACCCTGAGCAGTGGGGTCTCTCTGCACCGTCAGCAAGCTGTCCCCGGGGCTCAGGTGTGCTTTGCATGTGGCCAGATGACACCAGGCCCGACTTCCCGGACGTGCCCAGCAGCACACCTGCCCCAAGAGCTCATGCCGCGTGGGGCAGCTGTGTCACTGTGGGGGGAGGAGTGGCCAATGCAGTCAGGCGCCCCCCACAAGAACCTCCCACTGTGGGGCGCCTGTGTCCACCTTTGCAGAGCCTTCCTGGGCCAGGGCCGGCTGTGGGGCAGGTCCCACATTTCCAGTGGGTTTCTGTTCTGAAAGTCAGGTGAGCAGGGATGAATCTGACAGGAGCCTCATGGGTCAAGGTGGCTCTGCACCGGCTGGCCAGGTCTGCAGTTTCCCTGGCTCAGGGGGTCTGGTTGCTTTCTTCTACTCTGTGCCCTGTCTGGGGTTTTCCCTGTCCCTGGCTTGGCCAGTGAGGGTCTGCATGCCCTGCCCCCTCTCCTGTCCAAAGGAGTTTGCCGATGGTGGCCTGTGTGCTGGTCCTGCACGTGTCTCAGCCCACCTAACCCTGCAGAGGGCTCCCTGCCTTTGTCCCTCAGCACCTGCGTGGGTGCGGTTTCTGTTGTCGGGGTGACTCTGGAGAGCAAGCTGCCTGGATGGACACTTTTCCTCTGTGCTCTGGTGAGAGGTGGGGCTTCATCCCAAGGCTCCTGGGGCCCATGTGCACCAAGACACCGAAGCCCAGGGCACCTGCCTGCCAAGGGTGACCCACATGCTCACATAGCCTCCGCCTTCATCCTGGGTGCTGGAGCTCTGACTGCCCATTGTCCCAAGGGCAAGGGGGCTC